>NC_137788.1:17886258-18168758 GCF_963383645.1 Muscardinus avellanarius
CTATATAAAGAAGCTGGAAGACATTATGGGAACTCATGGAATAATCAAGGGTCCAGACTCCTATACATATAGTTTTTTGACCTGTTGGACCCAAATGGCTGCAATATCTCCAGCCATCACGACCACTTCCCAGGCAGCAGGATGGAAGAAGAGCAAAAGGGAAGCTTCCTTCTTCCCCTTTCCTTCCCTTTGTTTTTTGTTTGTTTTGTTTGTTTTGTTTTGTTTTGTGGGTGTGGGGATGGAACCCAGAGGCATTTGACTTCTGAGCTACAACCCCTGCCCAATTTTTATTCTTTATTCTGAAACAGGGTCTTACTAAGTTGCAGAACGCCTCACTAAGTAGCTAAGGCTGTTCGCGAAACATGATCCTCCTGTCTCAGCCTCCCAAATGCTGGGATTACAAGCGTGCACCACCACACCCAGCTTCTGTTGTCTTATTTTGGAGAGCACACTGCAGGGGCATCTACTTCTGAGCTATACCCCCAGCCCTGTTTTTTTATTTTGAAACAGAGTCTAATCTCACTAAGTTGCTAAAGCTGGCCTCAAACTTACAGTCCTCCTGTCTCAGCCTCCCAAGTCCTGAGATCACAGGCCTGTGTCACCACACCCGACTTTCCCTCCCTTTTAAGGAGACTTCCCAGAGGTCACACATAATATCCCGGCTTACATCTGTTGGTAAGCACACTGTCACATGGCTACCGTGCTGCCAGAGAGTTTGGGAAAATGTAATTTTTTTTTTTTTTTTTTTTGCAGGCTTTGAACCTGCACGATCCTCCTGTCTCCACCTCCCAAGCGCTGGGATTACAAGCATGTGCCACCATGCCTGGCTTGAGAAAATGTAGTCTTTTAATTGTGCACACTATGCCCGGGCTCCTAGCAGGCACCAGGAGTCCTGGGGCCCGTTGGGCGGCCTCCTCAGACTTCCTTGCCTGCTGAACACCCAGTGCCACCCTAGCACCACTTCCCTACGTCTTCTTTGTTTCTATCCCAACCTCTCTCTGAGGGCCTTAAAAGCCCTTGAAGAGGCCAAGGCCCGAGTTCTGGAAGTTTTATTTGCAACAGTTCTGTAGAGAGATTTAGCATCAGGTCATGCAGAATTACACTTGTATCACCCTGCACTGTTGTGGGTTTCAGAGACAAATACTCAAAACCTGGCTAGTCTACCAGACATGGTGGTGCACGCTTGTAATCCCAGCATTCGGCAGGCTGAGACAGGAGGACTGCGGTTCGTGGTTAGCCTGAGCTACTTAGTGAGGCCCTTTGTAACTCAGTGAGACCCTGTTTCAAAATAAAGAATAAAAAGTAGGGGGCTGGGAGTGTAGCTTGGAGGTAGAATACCCCTGGGTTCCATCCCAGAACCAAAAAAAAAAAAAAAAACCCAGCTGGCCCATGGGGCATCTCGCTCCCACCATGGGTGAGCCCCTGCATAGGTCCTTGTGGAAGCTAAGCAGGCTGAGAAGGTTTATCAGATGTGGGCAGCTGGTTGCAGGAGGCTCGTGTGCTGGCAGTGGGGCTCGGCCGCAGGCAGGCTCCGCACTGGGGAAGCGGGTGGTTAGTGGCTGTCATACAAGCTCTGGTGTGGCCCACCAGCGGGGATTATTGCTTGAGTCCAGGACTTCATGGTTACCCCCAAGTTCAGCAGGCTCAGTCAGGTGTTAGAAAGGATGGATAACCAGCCTGGGCATGGTGGCACACAACTGCAATCCCAGTTACAGACAAGAGGATCGCAGGTAGAAGGTCAGCCTCAGCAATGTAGTGAGATTCTCAGCAACCTAGTGAGACCCTGTTTCCAAATAAAAAATAAAATCAGGCTGGATGTAGCTCAGAGATAGAATGCCTCTGGGTTCAATCCCTAGTAACCCTCCCCCACGCACACACACAGAGGTTTTGGACCTACAAGGCTGGGGCGTGGGGTGCTAACCCTAAGAGCCCCACACACACCCCGCCTCTTAGCTCCAGGCTCTTCTGACTAGTAAAAGGTAAAGACTGAGAGCCGGGCATGGTGGTGCACACTTGTAATCCCAGTACTTGGGAGGCTGAGACAGGAAGATCGCAAGTTCATGGCCAGCCTCAGCTATTTAGTAAGGTCCTCTACAACTTAGTGAGACTCTGTTTCAAAATAAAGAAAAGAATATAGGGCTGGGGGTGTAACTCAGAGGTAAATGCCCTAGGTTCAATCCCCAATTCTAAAAAAAAAAAAAAAAGGTAAAGCCTGAGTTTGGACTCACACCCGCCCCCCCTCCATCTCTGGCAGCAGCCCTGCCCCAGGCCTAGTTCCCATTCAGTTCCCATTGAGAAGGCACAGAGAGACCACTTTGCCCAGCGCCGAGAGAGGGCCGCTTCCCAGGCCTCAGCAGGGACACGGGACACACTCTCTGTGCCCCTGACCACCTGCTCCAGCCAAGCAGGACGGTGGCCCCCATCCCACTCGGCCTCAGGCCTCCTTTGTGCCTCCTCCCGGGGGCTCCATCTCCTCACAGGGGTCACAGGGCACCGCTGACCCCATAGCCCTGCCGGCGTGCCTGGCTGGTAATTGAAAATACCAGAATTCCCCAATGGCCAGCTTACGGGGAAACCTGACCCCCCCCCCCCCGGGTGGGCGGTGGGAGGGGCCAGAGAACATCCAGCTGTTCCAACCTAATCCTGGATTCCAGGAGAGAGGCCGGCCCCCACCCGCCTGCCCTGGTCATCTTCCCCCAAATGCTGCCTACTCGCCACGCCCGGGTCACAGGGCTTAGGAGATCAGAGCCGGGCCGGCTGCCTGAAACCCAAGCCCTGGCTCAGCCCCGGCACAAACCCCACGGCCTGCAGGCCTGCCTCCAGCAGCGCCAGGCTCCCAGGGCACTGGGTGAGTCAGCAGAGGATGGTACCCACCAGGGCGTCCTCAGAGGCCCTCTGCAGGCCGTGACGACGGGGAGAGGGCAGCTGGCCTCCGGTTCAAATCCCAGCACCTTGGTTGCTGACTGTATGTGACCTTGAGGAAGTTACTTCTCACCTCTGTGGCTCCATTTCCACATCTGTAAAATGGGTATAGTAATAATACACGTGCAGGCCGAGTTATCTGACGGAAATCATTTGCTCAGGCAATGAAGCAGACCACCACCTCCTGCAGACCTTCCGTGGCTGCCCAGTGCCGGGGCCAAGCTCTTACTGGGCCCCACGTGCTCAGCAGCCTGGTCTGTGCCTCTCTCCAGGGACCGCTCACACAACTGCCTGGAGGCCAGAGCTGAAGAGCCCCAGGGAGAGTCCGGGGTGTCTGGGAAGGCTGGCCTGGGCAGAGCAGCACGGCGGGTTGAAATACACTCCACCAGGACTCAGCTGCTCTGGACTCTAGTTCGGCCGCACTGTGACCAGCTGTGTGGCCTTCAATAAGTTGCTCCCTTTCTCTGGCCCTGAACCCACTACTCCTTAACGTGGGGCTCACGGCCCAGCACGCCAGCATCACGGGAGGCATGTTAAAAGCGCAGATTCTCAGGCCCCAGCCCCGCGAGCTCAGCCTGAGGCAGGCAGCGAGAGCTTTAACAAAGTCTTCTGACTGTCCTGACACCTGCGCAGGGTTTAAAAAGGCACAGGCCTCCTTTCTGATGTAGTATTGGGAGGTACAACGTCAGGGAGAGCAGGCCTGGGTCTCCTGGGTCAAGTCCCCATGGGCTCTCACCCGCCTCGTGCCCAGCAGGAGACCCAGCCTGAGCAGTGACTGAGACCCACCGAGTCGCATTAGGCCAAGAAGGCAGGCCCCCAAGGCTCCCCGGAGCCCCAGCACCCAGTGACTCCATGGGCTGAAGGCGGCCCACACTGCTGCCTCTCAGGGCCCCAGCGCGGTGCTCACCCTCGCACCCACAGGTCCCCGCCCCCGCAGGCCAGGGTGCCCCCTTGGCAGGCATGGATGCCCAGGCGTGAGCAGGGCCTGCTGGGGTCGCCCAGGAGTGAGCAGGGAGCGGGAGTCTCTGCAAGTCTGTCGCAGCCCTCCCTCAGGCTCCCGCCACCAGGCTGGACCAGGGTGGCGAGGTCTGGCCTGAGATCTAAGCATGACGGGCTAGGCCAGCAGGACCTCGCAATAGCCACATAATTCCGTTGCTCCCCACCCATCCTCGCGGGCCCAGTACAGGCCTTCAGCTCCAGGGACACAGCGCAGGACGGCGGCCTGGCCCAGTCCTGATCCATTGGGCAGAGCCCTTGCAAAGCCAGGCGTGGTGGGGCACACCTGGGATCCCAGGACTTGGGAGGTTGACACAGGAAGATTCTAGATTCAAGGACAGCCTCAACAACTTAGCGAGACCCTGTTTCAAAAGAAAACAAACACAACAAAAGTCTAAGGCTGGATATGTAGCTCCAGGGCAGAATGCCCTTGGTTTTGATCCTCAGTGCCAAATGAGCCCCTGCAAAGCAGGTTGGGGGCCGAGAGGAGAAGGGCCAGCCTCGGCTTCGGGCGCCTTGGCTGAGACGGGGCATCTGCTCGTCACAGACCTGCTCAGGAGCCAGGAGGGAATTGGAGAGTGGTTCCCTTCACCCCATGACTCCTCAGCCCTTCTAGACCCCAGCCAGATGCCTTCCCCTCTCTGGTCCCACAGTTCTCCTTCAGAAGCCGCACCCTGTCATGTTGCCATGACCTCTGACCCCTGACCTCTGGCCTTTCTTCCAGCACCATCGGCTGTGTCCATCATGCACCAGGTGAGCCGCACGGTGGACAGCATCACCCTGTCGTGGTCCCAGCCTGATCAGCCCAATGGTGTGATCCTGGACTACGAGCTGCAGTACTATGAGAAGGTAGGGCGCCCCGTCCATCTGCCTGCCGTCCTCCCGCCAGCTGAGCCGCCTGGAGAGGCAGAGGTGGGAGGAGATGCTGCCTGCTCCGCCCCAGGCCCAGGGCAGGTGCCCTCGCTCTCCTCTCCGAGCCCCACCTTTCTGTTGTCAGAGATCCAGCAGCTGTCAGGTAGCTGCAGCCCACACACCCTCCCCCTCCGAGGCCGCTTCCATCTGAACCTCAGCGGGGCCTGAGGCTGTGAAAAATTAACTGGTTTCCAAAAAGTTGCCTTAATAGCAATGAAGCCAAGCGCGGTGGTGCACGCCTGTAAACCCAGTATTTGGGAGGCTGAGGCGCGAGGAGCACAGGTTCCAGACCCCAGCAACTTCGCAAGACCTTGTTTCAAAATAAAATAAGAGTCGGGCGTGGTGGCTCATGCTGGTAATCCCAGCATTCCGGAGGCTGAGAAGGGAGGATGGCGGTTCGCGGACAGCCTCAGCTACTTAGCGAGGCCCTTCTCAACTCAGTGAGAACCTGTTTCAAAAATAAAAAGACTGAGGACAGGCATGGTGGCGCAGGCTTGTAATCCCCGCGCTTGGGAGGCGGAGACAGGAGGCGGAGACAGGAGGATCGCTCAGGTTCGAAGTCAGCTGCGCTGGTTTAAGAGACCCTGTTTCCAAATAAAGTATAAAAACAGGTCTGGGAGTGTAGCCCGGAGGTAGAAGGGTTTCCAGGAACCCCACTACCACCAAAAAATAAAATAAAATAAAAAGACTGAGCCGCGTGTGGTGGCACACACTTGTAATCCCAGAGCTTGGGAGGCTGAGACAGGAGGATCGCACAGGTTCGAAGCCAGCCTCGGCTACTTAGTGAGGCTCTCAGCAACTTAGTGAGACCCTGTTTCCAAATAAAGTATAAAAATGAGGTCTGGGAGTGTAGCCTGGAGGTAGAAAGCCCCTGGGTTCTACCCCCAGTACTACAAAAATAAATAAATAAATAAATAAACAAATAAACAAACTAAAAACTAGGGCTGGGGGTGTAGCTTGGAGGTGCAATGCCCCTGGGTTCCATCCCCAGTACCACAAAAAAAAAAAAAAGAAAGAAAAGAAAAGAAGTAAATAAAAAGGGCTGGGGATGTGGCTCAAAGGTAAAACACCCTGTCCTGGGTTCAATCCCCAGCACCCAAAAAAAAGTAATGACGAGCCCTGAGCTGCTCCTCAGTGCAGCAGTCACGACTTGTGCGGCGGGAGCCGTGCGCCACCCACCCCGCTCTGAGTTCCCACATGCGTCCTGGCTGTGGGAGGAGGTGATCTTCCAATTTCTAGGTCAGACCCTCTTCCCCTTCGGAGACCTACACTTGGAAGCCAGCATTGGCTTAGGACCAAGAATCATGGGTTCAAACCCATCTCCATCCTCAGCCAGCGGTGTGGCTCGAGCAGGCGTCCTTCTCCCTTTCCACCGGGGTCAGGGTGGATGAGAGCGCCTCTGTCATGGGCGGGATCTGTGCCCGGCTGAGGCCCTGGCCCTGGGCAGCACTTCCCTTCCTTTCTGTCCTGCTCTGCGGCCGTAGGGTGGGCTAGGGAGACACCTCTAATGCCAGGAAAGTTGGGGGGGGGGCTGCACAACGCCAGGCCAAGAGCGCAGGCTCAGTAGCGGCCCTGGACCCTTCCCTTTCACTGACAACTTCTCTTCCTTACTCCCAGAACAACCAAACAATCACAGAAACTGCAAGGGCCCTTGGGAAAGACCACAGACTAACATGCAAAGGACTGATAAGAAGCCCTTTGGTTGAAGGCAGCCCACGGGGAGCCAGGAGTGGACAGGAGGCTGGCAGTGGGCACCCTGCCTCCCCAGCGCAGCGCAGTGAGCCAGGGAATTGTGTGGGCGAAGAGAGAAGGGAGCGGCAGAGCCTAGGCACAAGGAGGGAGCCGAGCGGGAGCCCGGCCTGGTGGATGCGCAGGCAGACTCCTCCCAGCGCTGGGCCAGCTCCCACCCCTCCTGCCCGTCCTCAGCTTCAACCCTATCCCCTTGGAGAGGCCTCTGCACCTCCCCTCTTCTGTGGGCAGTTCTTCCCATTGTAGAGGTGTAAGCATTACCATGGAATGGGCCGGATAGTATTCTCCTCCAGCACAGCACGGAGCCCGCGCGTCATCTCTGCTGTGTCCCCAGGGCCTGGCACACAGTAGGTGCTCAGCAGGTGTTTGTTTGGGACTGGCCACCAAGGGCCTGAGCTGGGGGCGATGTGGGCAAGCAGCCCTACCCCTCACAGGTCCCTGCAGCATCTCAGAGCTGCAGCGTCCATCCGAGCAGCTGGACAGCTGCTCCCAGACCCAGGAAGCCTCGGCCCCGAGGAGCCGGCGTCCTGCTCCCTCCAGCAGGGACAGCTTAGCAACTCAGAATCAAAAAGGAAAAAAAAACTAATTAAGAAGCTTTGTGATTAAATGAAACCCAAAGTGTTTGTCCCTAAAGACAGGAGCGGAAATGAGGAATCCCAGCGCGGGCCCTGCCTGCAACCCACTTCCCGCTGCGCTGGGCAGGCCCGGGGGACTGATGGCCGTGTGCACCAGCGGCGACTCTGCCCTACTTTCTGCTGCTGCCCGAGCCTCCCTGGGCCCTGGCCCGGGTGGCAGGACCACAGGCTCCCCAGCCCACATTTCAGGAGCCTCAGGCCTCAGTCCCTCAGAGGCCTCAGGGGTTTTACAGACCAGGGGAAAAGACAAGCTCAGACACTAATGGCCATGAGACAGGTGTGGTGCTAGCCACAGAAGGGTCAGCAAAGTTCCCAGGGGCACCCAGGAGGGGCTCACAGTGGGGGAGGGGGGAGGGGAAGCTTGCATTTCATGATATGAGCCTTGAAAGATGATGGGAGCTCACAGACAGGCAGGAGATGAGAGCAGTCACTTCAGGCAGCAGGCAGAGCATGTTTTAAAGGTCCTAGGGCAGAGACATGCAGCTATATTCAGGGAACAGAGAAGGCAGCTTCCACCTGACACTCGGGATCCTCCTGGTGCCTAAGATAGACTCAGATCCTTGAATGTTCCAGCTCCTCCTAGGACGGGCTGCCCCCTTCCCTCCCCTCCCTTCCTTCCTTGGGTAGCGGGCTCTCCCCTCCTGCTCTTCCTCAGCTCCGTGGGACTGCCCAGAGCCTGGAGCCAACAGCCATTGTGCTGGGTCTCTGGATATCACCGATGAATGGTGCCAGGCTCGCGCAGACCCATGTCCCAGGCGAGGTGGCCTCCTCTGGTAGCTCCGACCTGCAGGAGAGTCGTTCTCAAGGCAGCCATGGTGGATGGGCCCTGGTAGACCAATGTCAGTGTTGATTCAACCAAAATGTCTACATGAAAGCCACGGAGGGGAAGAACATTCCAGGCAGGGGGGACAGAGATTGCAGCGTGGGGTAAACTGTGAAGGTCCAGGCTGTATTCTGTTCCCCAGTGCAGCTGGAGAGAGACCTGGAGAGGCCTATTCAAGCGTTCATTCACTTTACATTCATTAATTCATTCATTTAGTGCCCATCCGTGAGAGCTTATTAGGTAATGGTGCTGGTGATGGTGAAAGCCTACATTTGCCATGTCCTCGGGTATGCTGAGGGACTTACTATTTTATTATTTTTATTATCTTATTTTTATTTTGAAACGAAGTCTAAGTTGCAGAGGGCCTAACTTGCAGAGACTAGCCTTAATCCCACCTGCAATTCTCCTGTCTCAGCCTCCCAGCCACTAGGATCACAGGTCTGCGCCACCATGCCCGGCTGTCATCTCACTTTAGGGATGAGGAGGCCAGGGCTCAGGGGCTTGGGATGTGTACCCACTGCCTCGCTGGCCCTATGCCTCCTGGGAAGGGCCCAAACTAAGGACGAGTGGGTTTCATACTGAATTTCTTCCCATGGCCTCCCAGTGTTTAATCAAGGCAGGAGGCAGCCGGCCTCTTAAGCATCTCCAGTTTGTCAGGCACTACCTCACCAAATGTTATCTTCACAACAGCCCCAAGGGGCCGGCGTTTATTGCTCCACTTTCTGGAGTGGAAAACAGAGGCTCAGGCAGGTGAAGGGTCTTTCCCAAGGTCACATGCAATTAAATGGAAGAACTGATATTTGAAATAGCTTCCAATTACGGGCTCCGTCCTTTGCCCAGCTTTAGAGAAGGGATCTGCTCAGGTTGGTTCCTCACTCTCCTGAGGCACCTGTGGCACCAGAAGTTACCTCTCATCTCCCTTATATAATCAGGAACTTAAACCTCCAACATCAGTAAGTGGCACCCATCCCGCCCACAGAATCGAACCCACTGTTCCTGCGGGAACCCATCTCATGTTGGATAGCGGCACCTCGTGGTCAATCCTGGTACTGCATCCTAGGTCTTGGAGATTTTGAAGTGCTGGATGGATGTTCATTCATCCTGTCTCTAGTTAGTACCTACTGTGTACTGAGCCTGGGGGTCTGGAGATAAATGAGGCCTCCCTGCCTTCCAAATCCCCATACCCTTACAGGATTTGGACACAAGTAACAGGATTAATAGAAGAGTGGGCAGTAGGCATGGGACCCCTGGCTGAGCCATCTGTAAAGTCTTCCCAACAGAGGTGCTGAGTCTTAAGTTATGGGCAGAAAACTGCCAGATATACTAGACCCTTCTCTAGCCTCCACATCCCAAGCTCTTCCTCCTCACCATCTTGCCTTTCCCCTTGCAGGGGTGCCCTCTTCCAGGGTTGACCTTTTTCTGTAAGATTCCATTCCCTGCGGTAGTTGTGATGCATGCCTGGAATCCCAGTGCTTCGGAGACTGAATCAGGAGGATCACAGGTTCAAGGCTAGCCCCGGCAACTTAGTGAGACCCTCAGCCACTTAGTGAGATTTTGTTTTCAAAACAAAAAAATATTTTATATTTTATTTGGAAACAGGGTCTCACCAAGTTGCTGAGAGCCTCACTAAGTAGCTGAGGCTGGTTTCGAACCTGTGCAATCCTCCTGTCTCAGCCTCCTAAGTACTGGTATTACAAGCGTGCGCCACCAGGCCGGCTTAAAACAGAAAGTAAAAAGGGCTGGACATGTAGCTCAGAGATAGAATGTCCCTGGGTTCAATCCTCAGTACTCCCCCCAAAAAAAATCCATTCCAGTACCACCCTCCAGAGGGCTTTTCCTAACTTCTCATGACAGCCCCCGCTCTGGCCCATCTCATCCCCTCAGTTCACTCCATTTGCGAGCACTTTATATCCAGTAGTGCACTGTACACTCTCAGAAATGCTTTGAGGTAGCTCTTGTGAGTATTTTCATCTTAGAGATAAAGACCAGACACAGAGACATTAAGAAACTTGTCCCAGGTCACAGAGATAATAAGTAACAGAGCCAGCCTTGGACCCAGGAAGCCTGGCCCAGTGTGTGATCTTAATTTCCACAGCACAATGCCTGTGGTTCTGTTGCTCATGCTAATTTTCATTGTTTGGGGATGGTTTTCAAGGACTCTGCGCTCCATGTTGCATACGCGATTGGCATATATGACGTGTACGTGATCGGCATGTACAATTAGGCGTGCATTTTTCTGGAGAATCATTCAGTGATTTCCATCAGTTTTTCGAAGAGATCCATATCATCAAAAGATTGAGGCCCCCACACTGTTTGCTTTCCTGCACTGAACTCTGAGCCAGAGCTGTGCCTTAGCCCCTGTGGGACCCCAGTGCCCGGCCCAGGCCCAGTGCAAAGAGAGAACGTGGGGAAGGTTTTCCAGGTCCCAGAAGATACCTAAATACCCACCAACCCAACCACCTCTGCACAGCTGGATCTTTGTCCCGCCTCAGACTCCACAGGTTACCTGGGCAGTGCTCAGGGGCCAGAATTAGTGCTGTACACCTCCCAAAGGAGGGAACATGAAGTCCTGGGTACCCAGAGGCAGAAACATTAGAGGTGGCTCCAGGCAGAGCTGGTTCTGAATCCCAAAGGTGCCACCAACTGTCATGTGTGATCTGAGCACCGTTTTCCCTCTCTGGGCCTTAGTTCTCACCTCACCTACATGTGCTGAGGCTGAAAGGGGTCCTTCCACTTACCCCATCCAGGCACAGGGCAGGAAGGCAGGTGCAGAAGTAATAAAAAGGGCCCTCTCCCTGCTGCCACCAAAAGCTTGCAGTCTAGTCCTTAGGATCTGCACTCAGTGACTTCTCAACAAGTGTGTATTTGTCAGCTTCTGTTGAGATGATGCTGCAAAACAAACAATCCCCCAACCCCAGAGGCTGCTCTTCTTCTTGCTCATAGATTTGTGTCTAGGGACCAACTGGCATGGCTGTATTTCAGCCTAAGAGTTGGGTCACAGTATCCACACATTTCTCATTCTGGAACCTGGAACACGTGCCTTTCGTGGCAGATGGCGGAAGTATAAGAAGCCAGGCACCTGTAACCCTTGCATCCTGACCTCTAGAATATTCCAATTGCCAAAGCAGCTCACATGGCAGAATCCAACATCCAGGAGAAGGAGCAGAAATACACTCTGCTTGCTTTCCTGGGACGCACTGCAGAGTCACGTGGCAAGGGGCATGGCCGTATGCTTCTGCTGTGGGAAGGAGTTAAGAACTGGGAGCCAGGGATGTTTATGCAACAGCCAAACAGCAGTGGGCTCTGGGCCCCACATGGGCAACAACCACACTAACTGTCTTCTCTGTTCCTCGGCAGGAGCTCAGTGAGTACAACGCCACAGCCATAAAAAGCCCCACCAACACGGTCACCGTGCAGGGCCTCAAAGCCGGCGCCATCTATGTCTTCCAGGTGCGGGCACGCACCGTGGCAGGCTACGGGCGCTACAGTGGCAAGATGTACTTCCAGACCATGACAGAAGGTGAGCAGAACCCCAGGGGCAAGAGGAGGGCACCCATCCCACAGACAGAACAAATCAAGGGCCCATCGTTCCTATAAAGCCTTATGCAAACTGGAAACCTTCCTCCCTCCCGGTTGCAACCTTTGTGCAGTCTAACAAACCGTACAGCCATTTATAGAGCGCCTATTTCTGTAGCCCAGAAAGGACACAGACTCCTCTGTTGCCATCAGATCAGCCAGGCTACTTCCTTCCTTTCCCAGGATGCTCCAGAGCGCAGTCCTCACCTGCCAAGCCTCTCTGAGCAAGCTGGTTCTGTTTCTGCTCCAGATTTTTCCCATCTATAAAATGAATGTATCATATTTGATCTGAGAGTAAAGATATTTTATCCATAAACATTACAATGACTAGCAACTGGATTGAGAGTCTGAAGCCACATCTAAGTTCAGCAGAAAGTACTGTGGTAGATTAGTAATGTCTGCCCTGGGCAGGGGAATGGGAGGTTGTGGCCTGTGTGCTGTGTGCTTCCTGGGACTGTGTGGTCTCTGAGCTCTGTCCCAACATTGATAATCTTTGAGGAGCAGCAGAGTTTAAAGATTATGACCTTGGGCGCCGTACAGATGGAGTTCTAGTACTGATTCAGCCCTAACTGTATGGTCCTGAATGGGTCACCTTACCTCTATGACCCCAATTTTTTATTCATAAATGAGGGCATAAAATGTGTCATAATCATCATCAAACTAGTGTAAGGAAAGCCAAGCATGGCAGTGCACGCCTAAAATCCCAGTACTTGGGAGACTGAGACAAAAGGATCACAAGTTAGAGGACAGCCTCAGCAACTTAGCATACTATTGCAAAACAAAAAATAAAACCGGGCTGGAGGTGTACTTTAGAAGTAGAATGCCCCTGGGTTCAATCCCCAATACAAAAAAAAAAAAAAAAAAAAAAAAAAAAAAACCTTAGCATCAGGATGCAGGGTTGTCAGGTACAGGGTTGGTTTTGGGCCTCACACATAGGTATAGGTAGCACTCATCAAATACCAGTTAAGTCACGGTTATTATTGGTGCACCAGTGGCCCTTTCACCAGCCAGCCAAGCTCCAGGCGCCCCTACCAGACTCCAGCACCCCCTCTTAGTGCCCACTCATCCGTGGGGGTGGATCTTTGGCCTTTGTGTAGCTGAGTATTTCAGAGGCTCCTGGACCCTAACTTCTGGTCTCAACAGAAGACTCCTCCCTCATGTCTCCACCTTCTCCTCCAGAGCTCACCTCCCTTGTATAATCTCCCGCTTCCTTCCTCATGATGAGCTCTTTTAACCCAAGACCCTTTCCATGTTTAGTGACTTGGACACTGTTACAAGTTTGTCAACAAATGCATGGTGGGGCCCCAACACATGCCCAGACGTGTCCAGGCACGAAGGGCCCAGAGCTGGCCTCATCCTGACCTTGACAAGCTCCTGTTCCAGTCAGGGAGGTAGAGGAGGGGTCGTAATGATCAAATGAAAAGTGACGATGGCGGGATGGTATTGAGGGCATACTGAGTGTACCCGAAACGCTGAGTGCGTCTTACACGCTGTCTAAGCCCCCAGCCTCGGTCAGGCAGACCTGAGTTCACACGCTGGCTCCTGCCATTTCCTGCCTGTGGGACCTCAGGAGATTCATGATCTCCATAAGTTCAGTCTCTTCATCTGCAAAATGGGGCTGTGGTAGGAAATGCACCATGGACCTGACTGTCCTGGTCGGCACAGCGCCTGATGGCAGCTACTACTCACCAAGCGTGTGCTCTGGACCGGGTACTGTTCTAAGGGCTTCCCACAGCAACCCTAGGAAACAGGGACAGTTACTGTCCCCATTTCTGGGCAAGGACTCTGAGGCACAGAGAAGTAAGAGGCTAGTGGGCACATGCAGCACATGCCCATAGCACCCGTACTTGGGACGCTGAGACAAAGGGATCAAGGGTTCGAGGCCTGTCTCAGCAACTTAGTGAGACTCTCAACAACCTAGAGAGACCTTGTTTCAAAATAAAATTAAAAAAAAAAAAAGTCTGAAGGTGTAGCTCATAGGTAGACTGCCCCTGGGTTTAATCTCTAGTACGGGGAGTGGGGAGGGGGAGGAGGCCGTGCCAGAGGTCACCCAGGAGTGGTACTATCAGGATTCACACCCATGGAGTGAATTGTCACGCACTGTGCACTGCCTCTTAGTATGCATCAGCCAGAGTTACTGTCAACTTCTTGTCAACAAAGATGTAGATATTATTTTTACTTACTTATTTTTTGTGGTACTGGGGATGGAACCCAGAGGCATTCTACCTCCCTGGTTTTTATTCTTTTTTTTTTTTTTTTTTGGTGGTACTGGGGTTCCTGGAAGCCCTTCTGCCTCTGGGCTACACTCCCATACCTATTTTTTATATTTTTATTTGGAAACAGGGTCTCTTAAGCCAGCGCGGCTGGCTTCAAACCTACGCGATCCTCCTGTCTCCGCCTCCCAAGCGCGGGGATTACAAGCATGCACCACCACACCCGGCTAGGTGTAGGTATTATTATGTTTACTTTATCGATGAGAAATTGAGGGTTAGAGTGAGCCGTGGACTTGCTCAGGGGCCAGCGGTGGTCGTTCTCCACACGGACACGTGGCCCGAGCAGGAACGCGGCCCGGGGCCTCCGGGGTGGCGGGGATGGCGTTGGGACCCCGGCGCGGGCTGAGCCGCCGCTGCGCTTCCTTCCCAGCCGAGTACCAGACCAGCATCCAGGAGCAGCTGCCTCTCATCATTGGCTCCTCGGCCGCCGGGCTGGTGTTCCTCGTCGCGGTGGTTGTCATCGCCATCGTGTGTAACAGGTGGGTGGCGTCCCCAGGCCCGGTCCTGGCCGGCTGTCCTGAAGGGCTCTCGAATGCACCCAGCCATTCCCGAGCGAGTTCATGCACAGAGGAGACTCCGCGCAGCCCCGGGCAGGGAGGGAGCGCTGGGCCAGATGCCCCACACACCACCTGCACCGCCCCCCAGGGCCAGGCACTCCCCTTGGCCAGCTCAGGGCCGGCGCCCCGAGACACTAACACTGCGGCACGAGGAATATCTCAGGTGGCAGGCGACCATGCCGCGGGATGGTGGGGGAGCGCAGATCGCCCCGAAGGGCAAGACCAGGAGGACTAAATGAGATAGGAGGGGCTTTCACCCCAAATGACCGGCCCAGGAGAAAGGCCAGTGGTGCGACGGGCCCCCTGACCCCTGCAGGCACATGGCAAAGAGAGACTTCCTCCACAGAGCCCTCCACCTTTAAACAGACTGGACCAGATAGACAGAGGACCTGGGGTTACTGGGTCCAAAAGCCACAGCGGAGAATGTCTTTGCTCTTTGAAAGGGGTGGGGCCAGAGCGTGAAGACGCTGGGCGAGGGGCAGACAGGAGCCTGTGTCGGGGTGTGCCAAGGGCCTGTCCACCCTCTCCCTATCACCTTCTATGGCTCCTAGCTCCCTGGGTGCCTCCAGGTGGCTCCAGCCCTTTGCTCTTGTTCCAGAAGACGGGGGTTTGAACGTGCCGACTCGGAGTACACGGACAAGCTGCAGCACTACACCAGCGGCCACAGTACGTACACACCCCAGCGGGCCGCAGCCTCCTTCCCCTCCTACGGCCAGACTGAACGTCCCCTGGGCGCACTGAGCTCGCTCACACCCCTTGGCCTTTGCACCCGTCCGTCTCTCTGTCTGGAGCACCCTCTTTGTTCTCTCTTTTCCTCTCTTTCTTATCTCTTAGCTCTTATTCTGAACTCGGGCCTCAACACATACGAACACTTGCAGAAGCTTCCCCGACCCACCCGACCCGGCCGGACCTCGTGCAGCACCCCCAGGCTGCACTCCGGGGTCTCTTTCCTGGGGACCTGGGGGCCCTGATATGGGGACTGATACTCAGTGTCACGTAGCAGGGTGCCCAGCACACAGTAGGCCCTGGATACACATCTTTGGAATAAATAAAGGAATTGAAAGAAGGAAGGAGGAGATCAGGCTCTGGCCAGGCAGGGGAGAGAGGAAGAGCCCATCCCCCTCTGGCAGGCTCACCCATCTCCAGCCCCTGCTCTCCCTCCTTCTGAAAGCCCCACCCGGTGCCCAGGCCCCCGCTGCCCCACCCTACCTCAGGCCAGGGCTGCAGCGGCAAGGGCCACACACACCCCAGAGCAGGCCAGGCGAGCTAGCAAGGAAAGTCCAGGGCAGAGCCTTTCTCCCTTCGGCCTCGGCAGAGCCAGGGCTCAGGAAGGAGGGAGTGCAGGGCTTGATCGGGAAGCCTAGTCCTTACTTCAGCTCATTTGGCAAAAAAAGAATTCTGGATAGGTTCTCAAACAATACTCTGAGGGGTACCCTGGGGTCCCTCAGATGGCCGCCTCCAGCTAAGGAGCCTCGTCCTAACCCTTCCGTTGCTCCATGTCTGCAGTGGGTCTGCTAAGAAGCCCAAGCACTGAGCAGGCGCTGGGATACCAGGGAAACAAATAGCCTAGCCTTTGTAGAACTGATATTCTAGTGGGAGGGACAGGGAATTAAAAATGTGATAAATAATGCACATGGGATTTGAACAGGTACAAGCACAACGGGCAAAGGCCGAGTAGAGCAGGGCTGCCTTTCCAAGTAGAGGATTTGGGGTAGCCTCGCTGAAAGGGTCTCCTGTGGACGAAGATTAAGAAGGGCTGGGAGTGAGCTGCTCGGAGGACTGGCTATGGGGTGGGCGTGAAAGCAGAGCCAAGGAGTCCTCCAGCTAAAACGATCCGGAGCGAACATTCTAGGGCTTAGAAATAGTTTGAGATTCTGGGCATGGTGGTGCATGCTTGTAATCTCAGTACTTGGGAGGCTGAGACAGGAGGATCGCAGATTCTCAGCCAGCCTCAGCAGCTGAGAGGAGCCGTCAGGAACTGAGTGAGATCCTGTTTCCAAATAATAAAATCAAAAGGGCTGGGAGTATAGCTCTGGAGGTCAGATGTCCCTGGGTTCAATCCCCTATACCACAAAAAAATTAAAATAAATAGTTTTAGAGCCGGACGTGGTGGCACACTCCCATAATCTCAGCATTTGGGAGGCTGAGACAGGAGGATCGCAGTTCATGGTCAGCCTCAGCTATTTAGTGAGTCCTTTGCAACTCAGTGAGACCCTGTTTCAAAATAAAGACTAAAAAATAGGGCTGGGGGTGTAGCTCGGAGGTAGAATACCCCTGGGTTTCATCCCCAGTACCACCAAAAAAAAGTAGTTTTGGATAAAAATGATTAAACCACTAAAAATTGTTAAAGATCTCAGAAGGAACTACTCACAAATAGGGAGATGAGAAAGGACTCTCAAGCTTAGAAAAGCAATGGAAGAATCCCAAGGAAAAGATAGACACGTTTAGCTGCGCAGAAATAAAGCTCACCTGTGCATTAAAAATATGTCATCAGCTCCATCCCTCCTTCCCATCCCCAGTAATAAAATCCCGATGGTAGAGGTGGCCAGACTTGCTGAGTGCGTTCTCTATGCTTAATGTGTATTTACGCATTTAATCCTTGTAACACCCCACTTAGAGGAAGCCGAGGCGCACGGTCACACGGCTGTCTGGGGAAGGACCTGGGGCGTGCGCCCCAGCCATCTGGCGCCAGGGCTCACGCTCTGAGCGGCCTGTGCTGTCTACATTTTCCCAGGCCAGAATAAGCCCGGCTCCCACGCCCCGCCACCTGGAGCCATTGGGAGCGTGGTTATTTGGAGCATGAATCAATAACAAGGAAACAGGTGTGATGTGTTTTAAAAATAGACCCCAGGATTTGTACGTAGATCAATACATTTTAAAGCTTAAGTTCCTTTTCCCTGTGTCCTGCGCTGCTAAATCAGATCTGAGCAGGACTTTGTTCTTTTCAAAGCGCTGCCCGCCCTGTGATCCCAGATCCACCCGGCAGCCCCGTGTGGCCAGGACAGAGGCGGAAGCTGATGCCAAGGATGCGTGCGGCCGGCTCACGCTTTTTATCCTTCAAGCGGGCGCCGAGAGGGGACCAGGGTCTGTGGTGCCTGGATGTGCAGCTAGAGGGACCAGCTTTTTTTTCTCCTTCCTGCTCTGCCATTGGCCATGGGGTGACCTTGGGGGAATGAGGAAATTCCTCTGAGCCTTGGCGTCTTGACATGGAATGTGTCAGGAGTGAGGTATCTTTCGCAGGACTGTGAGGAGTAAATAAAGTAGTGACGTTAAAGTGCATTATAATATTAGCACTTAATAACAGGCAACTCTTCTGCATAACAATTGCTTTCTATTTGCCGACTCCTCTACTGAGCCCTTTAATAAGATGCCTAATGAAGTCTGTACTGCTTATTATACCCGTTTTGCAGATGAGAACAGAGAGGCACAGGGGTGGACCTGCCCCGCGCGCACAGCTGGACCAACACAGCGGTTGGCCCTGGTTTCAGACTCACAAAGCAGTTCATTTCTATCATTAGTGGCAGAGCTAGAATTCCAACCCAGGTCTCTGCACACCTGGGTCCTCTCCCACCTCCTGAAGTTCCCATCTGGGTTCAGGGTGACAGTCAGTGGCCCCGACAGCTACGGATTGCAGACAGCAGCCCAGTGTTGACCCTGGCTACAGAGGTCCTCATCCAGGCCCGGACACGCAGACGCCCTTGCTGGGGAGCTGACCAGGGCCCTACAGAACTCTAGCAATCCCTTCCAAGGGCAACACCGCCATGACCCTGCACCCAGCTCTACCTCTTAAAGGTACCATCACTCCACACCACCACACTGAGGACCAAGCCTCCAACACCTTAGCCTTTGTGGAACACACCATGTCCAAACCATAGTAGCCAGCAGGTGGGAGATATAATTGGGGTCTCAGAGAGAGCTTGGAAAGCCGGGCAGAAGCACATGTCTTCGTCCTAGGACGAAGAAGCGCCCTTCTGACCAGTGCTGGCCGAGGCTAAGAGATGCGGCATCAGAAGTGCCCGGGGGCCCTCAAGGTCCACTGTGCTTCACCTGAGCTCTCAGGACTGACCCACTCTTGTCCTCCCTCCCCAGCTGGCCCATCTGAAAGGGCCTCCGAGTTCTGCTGGGAGGAAGGCTGAACACCGTTCACCGTGCCCATGGGCCCCACATTGCACCTGAGCAAAAATAACATCTCCGGGTAGCTGATCCCAGCCTGAGGAGGTAGACTCGGAGGAGGAGGAGGAGGTCATGGCCTAATGCTCCGGGTGGAGGAGGACTACGCCAGATCCAAGAGGCAGGGCACAAGATAGAGAGTACAGACCCTGGGCTCATTCTGACAGGCCTGAGTTCAAATCCAGGCTGTGCTAGCCGTGTGGCCTTGGCCAGATGACTTAGCCTCTCTGACCTGCAGTTTCCTTACGTGTGAAGTGGGGTCGTTATCCTTTCCTCCAAAAAGCTGGGAGGAAGAGCTGAGACTGTGCACAGAAAGAGCCCGGCCCAGTGTTGAGCGCAGACAGAGGACTCAGCAGTGACAGCTGTGGTTATTATTCCTCCATCCTTGTCATCTGATTCTCTCGGCTCTGCAGACACGCGGTGCCTATTGTGTGCAGAACTCTATGAAATGTGCCAGGGGAAGGAGCAATGAGCAAGCCGGTGTGCCCACCCCTCTTCCCAGGCACTCGGGCTCAGATGGTGATTCTTAACCTCTTTCGGGGTCTCATACTCTTGTAAGACTCTGATCTTATGGCCAGAAAAGCATAAATATGTCTGTTTATAAAATTCTAAGAGAAATTGAGAGGTCTACACCCAGAAAATTTTCTTTCCAATGATATTTACTTCTATCATTATTGGACTTTATAAGAAGAACGAATTATTTTTCTAATCCAAAAAGGCAGTAATAATAAATACATCTCAACCCAGGAGGGTTTCAGATTTCCCAAAGACCATCCTGGAGCTACCAAGTGGTTCTCAGACCTAAATTCACAACCCCTGACTTGAAGGTTTAGATAAACACCTACACAAACAACCCCAGATAAGCAAATAGAACAAAGAGCAGGCCAACTTTTCTTTGAGGAACCAGATGGTGAGGCTTTGTGGGCCCCAATTCTGCTGTGGTGGGATAAGAGCAGCCACAGGCAAAGGATTGAGCATAGCTGTGTTCCAATAAAACTTTATTTATAAAGCAGGCAGTGGGCCAATGTGCCAACCCGGGTTACAGGCTCCAGCTCCTACATTCCTGAACTGTCTGAAATAGAGGCAGAGAGTGGTCAACTACCATGTCCAAGGTCACACAGTGGGCAGGGGTGATGCCCCGCTCGCCAACCAGCCAAGCCAGTGGTGGCCCAGGGCCTCCAGCTCCCGACTCTTAGAGCTGCTGCCTCCAACGTCTCAGCTCACAGAGCAGGGGAAGAACATGAGCAGGAGCCAGGGAGGTCAGAGGAAGGCCCAGGCTGGGAGAACGCCAGAAGCTGGGGGCAGGAGATGGGGCAGGGACCAGTTATCTGGGGGAGGAATGTGAGATAGATTATCTTTTCCTTCATTCTCTTTCTTCCTCTTTGATTCCCTCTTCTTTTTCTTTGCACTCTTCATTCTCTTATCTCTACCCTTTTATTCATCTATGCCTGTACCCAAAACAGACATTGCTAGTCAATCCTGACAGCCTTTGCTCCAGAAAGCCATTACTAATAAATGAGAGTTGGAACAAGAGCTGGCACCTGGTTGTCACCTCTGCTGGTCTCTCCGTTCCCCTCCCTTCCTACTCAGTTGCCCATCTGCTCCGTAAGGCCAACGAGGCCAAGCGACCCTCAGGGGCTTGCCCAGTTCTCTGGAGGCAACACAGGAGGGTCTTGCCCTCCACGGAGGGACTGGCTCCCACTCTTCTATTTACGCGCATTGTGAGTCAGTTCATGTGACCGAGCCTGGTCTTGTCCCCCAGTGACCCCAGGCATGAAGATCTACATCGACCCCTTCACCTACGAAGACCCCAACGAGGCGGTGCGGGAGTTTGCCAAGGAAATTGACATCTCTTGTGTCAAAATCGAGCAGGTGATTGGAGCAGGTAGGTGGCTGGAGCCCTTACCGGTGCCATGTCCTGCCATGGGTGGGGAGAACACCCCAGTGTATGTTCTTGGGGTGGGGGCAAGGGCCACAAGGCCCAAAGACCAGAATTCCCAAGGAAGAAGGGCCCTCAAAGGTTACCCAGTGAAACCACTTCACAGAGAGGAAACCAAGGCACAGGGAGACAAAGGAACTTGTGCAGCAAGTCAGAGATTGGACTGGTCTAGAACCCAGTTCCCAGAACTGTACACTCAGTACTTTGCCCATTTTTCCACCGCTCATCCCAGGTCCCTCTCCCCAGAGTCCCGTGTCCCCATCCCCAGGCCCAGGCAGCCAGTGTGAATGCCCATGGGGCATGCTCTCTCTCCCAGAGGTGGCCAGCACTTCTCTGGGCCCCACATTCTCAAAGGGGTTGAGAATGAGTTGACTGCCATAGAGAGCGCACCTGCAGGCCCCAGGAGCAAAGGTGGCAGGGACCGGCAGGTGGCGCGGCCACCCGGCAAGTGACTTCCTTCCTCTCGGTGTGTCTGTCCCAGGGGAGTTTGGTGAGGTCTGCAGTGGCCACTTGAAGCTGCCAGGCAAGAGAGAGATCTTCGTGGCCATCAAGACGCTCAAATCGGGCTACACCGAGAAGCAGCGGCGGGACTTTCTGAGCGAAGCATCCATCATGGGCCAGTTCGACCACCCCAACGTCATCCACCTGGAGGGCGTGGTCACCAAGAGCACACCTGTCATGATCATCACAGAGTTCATGGAGAATGGCTCCCTGGACTCCTTCCTCCGGGTAAGGGGAACCAAGAGTGCCAGGGGCCGTGAATGGGGCAGGAAAAGCAATGGCCGGCAGAACTTCATGCTGCCAAATCTTGGGAAATCTCCAGGTCCAGAGAGGCTTGCAGGTCTAGTTTTCTCTTTCCTTGCCTGTGACAGGCATTGCTAATCGATCCCAGCACTCTATCCCATCAACCCCAGAAGCAATCTCAGAATCCTTCTCAGTGGATCAGAGTTAGGGCACAAACCGAGACCTGTCTAAGGCCGTCGTGCTCTTAGACAGCCTTCTCATTATACACGGGAGAAAACTGGATCAAAGAAAGTAGCGCTTGCCCAGGCCAGCCAGAGGTCAGGGTGAGACACTGACTCCAGGTGTCTTGCTACCTCACCCAGATTTCACCAGATTTTGCGGTTCCCCAGAACTGCCTAGGCTGGGAGGACGAATTTGGAACACAAGGCCAACAGAGGACAGTTCCAAGTCCCCTCCCCCCAGGAGATCAGAGTCAGCCAGCTAGACAGAGAGTACCAGCCTGGGTATCAGGAGTGTGCCTTTGGACTAATCGCCATTCGGCAAATATTCGCGAAGCCTGTGCCAGACACTCACCGCCCCCCATGCACCTTCTTGTTGACACAAAACAGCCTTGGGAGGTGGATGCTACTTATGCCCACCTAACACAGATGCGAAAACTGGGACTCAGAAAGCTTAGGTCATGTATCCAACGTTGCACAACAGGAAAGGGCAGAGTGGGAGTCAAACCAGGTATGTCTCCCCAAAACCTGGGTTCTCTCCACCCATGGGCCTCCCTGAGGCTCCCGGGCACACGGGGAGCATAAGGCCCAGGTGGCGGGGAGGGACCTGCTCTGGTTCCCATTGTGACGATGATCCGGAGCTCCTGTGCCTGCTCTTCCATTGACTCTGTTTTCTCCACTTCTTCAAAGCAAAACGACGGGCAGTTCACGGTCATCCAGCTGGTGGGCATGCTGCGGGGCATCGCGGCTGGCATGAAGTACCTGGCAGACATGAATTACGTGCACCGTGACCTGGCCGCCCGCAACATCCTGGTCAACAGCAACCTGGTCTGCAAGGTGTCTGACTTTGGGCTCTCGCGCTTCCTGGAGGACGACACTTCCGACCCCACCTACACCAGCGCCCTGGTAAGGCGGAGGCAGGGAGCGCTGGAGTCAGCACCAGAGAAGCGGGCATGGATAGCTGAACGGCCATTTCTCCCTGCAGTACACTCCCTCTGACGTCTGTTCAGGCCAAGCCCTGTGCTGGAGCCCAGAGACAGAGACATAGACCATGGCTCCTGCCCGCTCAGAGTTCCCAGGCTGGCAGGGACAGGAGCAACTCGGGGCTATGAGCCAGGACGCTCAGCCTCAGATGCAAAGCAAAGTGGGCCAGGGGTGGCACCTGAGCGGAAGGACCAGTAAGAGTTGGTTAGATGGGACAGCCATAGTGGCACACGTCTGCAATCCCAGTACTTGGGAGGCTGAGACAGGAGGAGTGCAAGTTTGAGGACAGCTTCAGCAAGTAGTGAGACTCTCATCAACCTAGGAAGACACTCTTTCAAAACAATAAAAATATTTTTTTAAAGTCTTGTGAATGGAAGCAGGGGAGCTCAGGGCTAGAACGCCCCTGAGTTCAATCCCTAGTACATTGAAGAAAAAGAAAAAAAAAAGAATTGGTTAGGCGGCACAATCTCATGGCAAGGCCAGGGGGCCGGGAGGCAGCTGGAGGGGGACAGGTGGAGAGCCCCAGTGCTAGGGAGGGGAAGCCCTTCAACTCCCTTCAGGACTCTGCTCTGACAGCCGTAGAGTGGGGAGGAAGAAGCCCAGGCCCTGCCTCCAAGAGCTCAGAGCCTGGGGCAGGTAGTGCTGGGCGGGTGAGCACTGTGTACAGGGTAAGGATGTGCCGCCTCAACGGGAGAGGAGATGCACTTGCGGGATTAAGGGCACTAGCAACTCTTTCGGAGCTGGGGCAAGGCTTTCAGAGGGACTTGAGCCGGAGAAGGAGGTATCAGAGGGCAGCGTGGGAGCAGGTCCTTCGTGCTTAGGGAGAGCCTGTGTGAGCCCCGCAGCTGAAGCAGCGCAGTGACCTTGAGAGACAGTGGAGGGCTTCAGGTGACGTGGGACTGGGCAGCACAGGGCACACAGCGGGGAGCACTGGGAGAAAAAGCCAGACAGGCCGGCCTCCCACCCATCCACCTTGCTCTGTCCCCCAGGGTGGGAAGATCCCCATCCGCTGGACAGCTCCAGAAGCCATCCAGTACCGGAAGTTCACCTCGGCCAGCGACGTGTGGAGCTACGGTATCGTCATGTGGGAGGTGATGTCCTACGGGGAGCGGCCCTACTGGGACATGACCAACCAGGACGTAAGTCTCCAAGGGAGTGGGCAAAGCCTTTCTGTCCATCGTGGTTGGGGAGGGAAAGACCCGGAATTCCGGCCTTGTGGTAATCCCCCAGGGTGTGGAAGAGAGGCCTCTGGGATCACGGCCTGGCTGCCAGGGCAGCTCCCGGCCCATGTTGACAGACTCGGGTGTCTGTGCAGGACCCTGGCCTCTGCAGAGGGTGGGTGGTAGGGAAGGCCACCTGTCCCCAAAGCCGCAAATCCTCAGGATGCGTGCACCTCGTGGCAATCTCGCAAGTGACTAGGCAAGTGAGGGCTTCCAGGTAGAAGGTATGCCCCGAAGGCCTGGAGGCCCAGAGGCCTGAGGCTCAGCAGCTCGGAGGTGGGATCACAAGGGTAGGTTGGAGAGGTTCCATGACAGGGTTTAAAGGAACCCAAGGGATTTCCCATTGGCAAAAACTCAGGCAGGAAAGACTTGGAGAAGCTTCTTGTACAGGGAGGGCGAGCCTCGGTCAAGTCATGGAAAATGAATCTGGCAACCATGGCAGGACAGATTGGAGAAGGTGTTTGATCTCCTTTTCCTGACAGAAGAGCAGGCGGAGAGTGTGGGAAGGGAACACGAGCCAGGTTCAGGGCTGTGTCGGCCGGGTGGGGCCCAGAGAGAGACTGCTTCGCTGGATTTCCTGAGATTGGCAGAGGGTGGAGCAAGCACCTCACTGCCAGGTCAGACCCAGGCTATAGATGGTGGGAACCCAGGTCAGCCACCCAAGAGGTGGAGGTGGAGGTGGTTGTCATGGCAACTGAATAGGCCAGGCCTGCAGTGTGCTAGGTACAAGATAGACCAGCAGAGAGCAGATGCCAACCATTCTATCTCTATGTTGTCCCCAGGTAATCAATGCCATCGAGCAGGACTACCGGTTACCACCGCCCATGGACTGCCCAAGCGCCCTGCACCAGCTCATGCTGGACTGCTGGCAGAAGGACCGCAACCACCGGCCCAAGTTTGGCCAGATTGTCAACACGCTGGACAAAATGATCCGCAACCCCAACAGCCTCAAAGCCATGGCGCCTCTCTCGTCCGGGTACGGCCTGCCCTGGCCCTACCCCTTTCTGGGGCCCTCCCCTTTCCTCCTGGCTTCACCCTGGCAGGCCTCCTCTGGGTACCAGCCCTGGCCCCGCCCCTCCTCCTGGCCCCGCCCCTCCTGGGATCTCCCACCCAGGCTGCCTCCTGCTTCAGGCAGACACTCTCTACTGCATCTTGGAATAGGGAAGGAAAGGACTGGTGTTTGTCGGGCGTCCACTCTGCCCTAAGGGTGCAGGGGAGCACAGGGCTCAGACTGCCCAAAAGGGAAGGACATATCCTGTGTGGGTGGCAGAGAAATCCCTTTATAAAGCATGGGCAGAGAGGACATCTAAGAAAAGCTGCCAAGGGCCAGGTGTGGATTGTAATCCCAGTACTTGAAAGGCTGAGACAGGATGATTACAGGTTAAAAGCCAGCCTCAGCGACTTAGTGAGTCCCGGTTTCCAAATAATAAGACAAACAGGGCTGGAGGTGTAGCTTTGAGATAGAATGCACCAGGTTCAATCCCCAGGACAGGAAGGAAGGAAGAGAAAACCTGCCAAGGGATCTAGAATGCTGGTGAGGAGCTGTGCTCGTCACCGAGTTTCCTCCCTGGCTCCCTCACACTCAACCCAGGACCTCCGAGGTCCTCGTCCTGATTTGCATCCCTCGTGCCTGCTCACACACACATGCACACACGCACTCACTAAAGTTCTGCACACATACGCATAATATGCACAAGTGCTTCCTCACTCACACTTATGCACTCCCGTGCTTGGGTCCACGTCCTGGGCCAGAGACGGGCTGAGCCCATAGCCGCAGGCACGCTGGAGCCCCTCCCCTCGAGGTCCCAGGGCGTGTCGCTCCATCAGGCCACGCTCACCACTGCCTGCCTCAGGCAGCTCCCAGGCCACACGGCTGCGGACCCTGCACTGCACACCCTTTCTTCAGGACCCACAGTCCCTCAGGGTGCTGAGCGGCAGCCGGCAGGTGTCCTCGAGATCCAGCTCTGAGCCCAGAGACTCCCTGAGCCAAACTCCTCCATCCACCAAGTTCCTGTGGCCTAGAGATCCTCATGCTTGCATCCATGTGTCACTCCTCGCCGTGACCCTGCACCTCCTTGTCATCCCTCCTGACTGTGAACAAAATTGCTCTGAGTTTTGAGCCTCATGAAAGCCATTGCACACCTGGCCTGCCAGGAAGCCATCCCCCTGGCTCCACCAGTCCTGTCTGGATTTGGGGCACACATTCCACAAGCTCAGCCTCCTACAGCAGAAACCACAGTAGAGAAGAGCAGAGAGTGGCCCTGCGGGCAGCAAAGGTGAATGGCCACCACAGTCAGCGCAACCTGAGTCCTTCCTCCTGAAACCAAGAGGGAGCAGTGTCTTTCCCATCTCATGCCTGGGGTCCAGCGTCAGCAAAGCCTCCCCCGGACCGTTCAGGTCACCGGCTTTGAGTCCTGCACACACGCTCACGCTCACCTACTCACACATAGGTGCGTGCTGCGTGCGCATTTACATATGTTCAGCCTCATGCCCACGCTTACACTGGAATGCACATTTGCCTGTGTTCACTCGGTACATACACACGTGCACACATTCACACAGCCTGCAGGCAAGCCCATGCACGTGCTTACCCGCACAATCCCTGCAAACACGCGCCCTGACCATCTCTGTACCCACCCCCAGCATCAACCTGCCATTGCTGGACCGCACCATCCCCGACTACACCAGCTTCAACACGGTGGACGAATGGCTGGAGGCCATCAAGATGGGGCAGTACAAGGAGAGCTTTGCCAACGCCGGCTTCACCTCCTTCGACGTCGTGTCCCAGATGATGATGGAGTAAGTCCCTGGCTGCTTCCACTCCCCACAAGCCTGGGTAGGGGTTCTGGAGGGCAGACAGTGCCCTCAGGGACGAGGGGGCCAGGGGACCTGACAGCCAACTCTGGAGTCGCACCCAGAGGCACATCCAGGTCTGCCTGCCCCCTGCTGGCCATGTGACCCTGGCCATGTGACCCTGGGCAAGTCTGTGGTTCCCCGGCCTCAGTCCAGGGCTCTTCCAACACACCACGGTCACTCCCGCTCTGATCCCCTCACCCTGACACCCTCTGCCGTCAAGCCCTTGGGGAAGCCCAAGCAGCTCCTACCTGGCCCAGAGCCCCCTCCGGCCCCATACTCCCTAACACACATGCTTCTCTCCCAAAGGGACATTCTCCGGGTTGGGGTCACCCTGGCTGGCCACCAGAAAAAAATCCTGAACAGTATCCAGGTGATGCGGGCACAGATGAACCAGATCCAGTCTGTGGAGGTTTGACACTTGCCTGCCTCGGCTCCTCCAGGCCCGCCCCCTCTGCCGCGGGTGCTCCGTCCCCTGCAGGGTCAGCCCCTGCCCGGAAGCCAGGGGCCACGGGAAGAACCAAGCAGCGCTGCAGCCGCGAGAGAGACACGCGTCACCAAGAACACAGGCGTCTCCAACGATGGAATCAAAGGGAATGGGGGGAAAAGAAACTAGATCTGGGAGGGGGCGGGAAATTCAAGGAATATTTTTAAAAGAGGATTCTCATAAGGAAAGCGATGATGGTTCTTAGCGTGGGGAAAAAAAATAAGGGCTTGGGAGAACCCTGCGGTTAGTCCAGTCGGAGACCAAAAGCAGCCTCTCTCCAACTCCCTCTGGGTAGGTGACCTGGCCAGAACCAAGAAACACTGTCCAGAAATCAAATGTGAAGGGGAGAGACAGGGGCCACCCTTCTCTCCTGTGCCCGAGTTGCTCTTGGGGCCTCTGACAGCAGCCAGGCAGCAGGTGACAGGGCAGGTGGACAGACAGCTGCCCCAGGAACCAGCCTGGCACAATCTACCTGCCACTGGGAACACAGAAGACGTTTTCCGTCTTTGGAGAAGATTTTAGAAACTCCGGTGAGAGAGACTGTTTCTGCTGTGAGTTCATGGGGCTCAAGAGAGGCGCTATCCTCCCCGGTCAGGGCACATCGGACGGGCCAGGCTTCCTGAGGACACTGGGGCCAGCTCGGCGGCTCCACGGCACACAGCCCAGCGGCCCCACCAGGCCAGGCACCGGCTCCCGCCAGCCCCCACCTCCCGACAGCGGCCGCGGTGACGGTCATCAGCTACGACTGCCACTGAGAAGGGGTGATCTTGCATCTGGGTTTGTTTACAGCGATTCGTGGACTCCGGGGTATTTTGGTCAGGGGAGGTTTGGTTTGGGGGAGGGGGTTGTTGGTTGTTTTGGTTTTGTTTTGTTTCATTTTTTTTTATGACAATGAAGTGACACTTTGACATTTCCTACCTTTTGAGGACTTGATCCTTCTCCAGGAAGAAGGTGCTTTCTGCTTACTGACTTAGGCAATACACCAAGGGCGAGATTTTATATGCACATTTCTGGATTTTTTTATATGGTTTTCATTACCACCCTTCCCTCCTCCCACCAGACCTCACCAAAGCCAACTGCCACAGGCCACCTGGGCCATTCAGAGACTGGAGTGAGATTTTGGGAGGGTGGGAGGCACCAAGGCAGAGGAGCCTGCCACCCCAGACTGTTTGCAAAAGTGGCAGACTGAGCGGAGTGGCCTCTGGGGCTGGAAGGCCTTGCCGCTTCCCACCACCGTATCCCGTACTTCCTAGGCAAAGAGGCCCTTCTGAGGTTCCTGAGTGGCCTCAGAGGGCCAAAGCCCAGTTTCACCTCTGGGAGCCTGAACCAGGCTGCATGAGAGGCCAGGACCTGGATCATTCACTGTGATGTCCCAGCCCTCCAGAGGGGTCCTCGGAGACGTGGGCAGGCACGCTCCTCGCCTTCCCAGGGAGAAACCGTTGCGGCTTCCCCCAACCTCTTTCCCTCCGCCAGGCCTTTGCCCGGGCCTTTGAAGGCCTCGGCCTTGGGGTGACCATCAGCCGAGGGGTCTGGCCACAGACTCCCTCCTGTGGGCAAATGCAGCCCCCCCGAGCAGAACAATCGGTTAGTGAATTGAGTGGAAATAAACGCTTTAGTTACAAAATGACCCTGTTCTGTGTAAGTTCGAGAGGAGACCCTGGCACCCTTGGGACATTCCAAGAGTGACTCATAATGTTCTTCCAAGGTACCCTTCCTCTCTCGGGATTATAGGGGCCTCTAGAAAACACATGAAAGACAAAACAAAACGAAAAAATCCGTGTGGCCTTTCCAGTTCTGGCTCATGGAAAGCACTGGCAGCAGGAGAAGCCGGTTGGGCGTGGCCCAGAAGCCAGCGCCGGGTGCCCTGGAGCCGGGGAGCCGCTGCGTGTACACCAAGAGCAGGGAGTCAACAGGGCTGCATGCATACCTAGGCCTGAGGAAGGAGCTCTGGGTGTCAGGTGAGCTGAGGAGGGGTGTGCCTGACAGTGGAGTGTGTGGCCCCAGAGTGCCCATGGACGTCCACAGCCATGATGACCTCAGCCAGGCCCGTGCTGACTTCCTCCGGGACTGGGCTTCTCCTCAGTCCAAGATGGGAATTCTTTGTGTGGCAGGCAGGCGGGTGTGCTCTGAACATCAGGTCTGGCTGCAGAAGGAAGCCGAGGCATCCCATCTCAGGACCCTTCCCTTTGTCCAAAGAGCTTCTCTAAGAAGCCGTCCCGGGGAGCATGGTTCAGGCCACAGGCCACGGGCTAAAGGCCCCACATACAGCACAGAGCAGCCTGCCGTCTGTCGCTCACCTGTTCTCAGAGTCTGACGCAAGAAAAGGAAGGGATTAGACAGGAGCCTAGCCCCTGGGGGCCAGCAGAGCCAGCCACAGGGAAAGCTCTGGCAGGCTGCCCACAAGCCGCCCGCAGTGGCCCACTGGCCATCCCTCTGTGCCCCAAAGACACCCAGCACGGGTGGCAGCTGTCCCGGCACACAAGGTCACCTTCTGGCAGGAGCTGCCCCTGAGCTCTGTAGATTAGCTCTGTCTCCCCAGCCCACCCCCTCTGCCGTGGGTCCCCACAGGGGGCTGGCAATCGGTGCTTCCGTCAGATGGCTTCCTGTCCTAAGCCGCTAGGCTGGTGTCTGGTAGCCAGCAAGCCTGCTTGTCCACCCTCCAGGGCCAGAGGTCCTCAGTGGCCCTGAGCCCCAGCCTCCCAGACCATGGGTGCTATCCAGACCCCCTGGCTCCTCTTCAGGGTATCAGACAGACATCACTGTGACTGTCCTGGGGTGCAGGCACCGCTCCCACCTCCTCCATGCTGGTGCGGCCCCCACCACCTCTCACTGACTGCTCAGCGGGGATGGCAGGTCACGCTGCCAAGCGCCTTCCACTTACGCTACCCGCTCGCCTGGGCACCCGGCTTGAAGCTTCTTGCTGCCTGGTTACTAATCCTTTCCTGGCTCAGCCTCCCCCAGAGTCAGCCCCCTCCTGCCCAGTTTCCGGCTGCTCGACACACAGTTGGTTCTTAAGGAAGGAAAGCTGTCTGTGAACCTGGGCCAGGGCACCAGGAAAATGAGGCCAGCTGCTCTGGGAGGGTGTGGCTGGCAGAGCTGAACAGGGCCAGGCTGGAGAGAGAGCCACACCGCCACCCCCCCACACTCCTGCCCCAGAAGCCCCCAGGTGGACCGCTCATTGTTGGCTATTAGCGGCAGGCTTCTTCCTGGCAATGATATTCAGAATACCTTTCCTCTGGGAAGACACGGGCAGACCAATCAGAATAAGTGATGGCTTAGTGCTGGGCCCAATGCCTCAGAGCAGGGTGACAGAGGCCGTTGGGGACCTAAGAGACTCAGGGCAAGGCTGTTTACTACTCCGCCGGCCTCTTACCTTTCGCATCCTTATACTTGGTCCCCACCTAATCACGGTCCGAGGCTCTCCTGCGCCCCCTTGTGGGAAGTCACTAGCCTCGCACACCTCACAGATCAGAGGCTCCCACACCTGGCTGAAGTGCAGGAAGGACTTGATCCCCAGACCACCACCCACCCACCCCCTGTCCTCAGTCACTCCTGGCTCTCTCCAGCACCCTGTAGTTCCAAGATGGTACCCCAGATGAGACCCTCTCCAGGGAAAATCATGTGAATGCATGGTGAGGGCAAGATGCCACCTGATGCACCTAGACCCCAGGGTGGCAGCTCACTACTGTCACTAACTGGAGACATGGATCCGGGGAGGTGCTGCCCCTCACTGAGCCTCAGGTCCCCATCTGTAAAGCGAAAGCCCTGGGCTGGGTGAGCCAGGTCTGCAAAACACCTGGATCCCGTAAGGAAGGACTATTTTCCTCTTATATGTAAAAGAGAAACTGAGGCTGGGAGTGGCGTAGCTTGCTCAGGACCACACCTCCAGGGAGGAGCAGAGTGGGGCCGGGAGCCTTGACTTTCTCTGCTTCTAATGCCCACTGTGCCCTGCTCAATTAGACGGCATGAAGCACTTGGTGTCTGTCACTGGCTGTTAAGAGAAGGTTAAGCTTAAATGGGCCGGGGCTTTCAGAGAGGACTTCCAAAATGACGGTGGTCAAGGGAAGGGTTGTTCCAAGACGTGGCAGCTAGAATGGGCCAGGACAGTGAGAACTTGCCTCTGGGTGGATCAGTGCGGATTGACAGAAGGGGAGGCTGAGGCAGCTTGGGCGTGCTTACGGTTCAGTCGCAGAGTCCGCTGAACAAAGCAGTATGAGGGCAAGCATCAGTGCGGATTGACAGAAGGGGAGGCTGAGGCAGCTTGGGCGTGCTTACGGTTCAGTCGCAGAGTCCGCTGAACAAAGCAGTATGAGGGCAAGCATCAGTGCGGATTGACAGAAGGGGAGGCTGAGGCAGCTTGGGCGTGCTTACGGTTCAGTCGCAGAGTCCGCTGAACAAAGCAGTATGAGGGCAAGCATCAGTGCGGATTGACAGAAGGGGAGGTTGAGGCAGCTTGGGCGTGCTTACGGTTCAGTCGCAGAGTCCGCTGAACAAAGCAGTATGAGGGCAAGCATCAGTGCGGATTGACAGAAGGGGAGGCTGAGGCAGCTTGGGCGTGCTTACGGTTCAGTCGCAGAGTCCGCTGAACAAAGCAGTATGAGGGCAAGCATCAGGTTCAGAGGAGAGGAGTCGGCCCGGCCGTCAGAGGCCTCCCTGCTTGCCCGCTCCCCCAGGAGGAAGAGGCCCTGGCACAGCCCTCACCCCCTTTCCGTCCTCACTGATGCGGGTGATGCAAAGAGTCACTTCAGCTGCTGGGGCAGCAGGGCTGGATTTGGCTACCTGACTGTAATGCAGCATGTCCGTCCACCTTGTCCCTCCAGACCGCTCTGAGTGGTGCTGAGGCTAGTGGAGAGAGCCGAGCCTGGACGCTAGGCAGGTGGCCTGAACGCCAGCTCAGAAGGCCCATCTTGGCCTCATTACCTGGCCCTGGACAGCTCACCCAGACTCGCTAGAAGGAGCCTGGGGTCCTGTTCTGCTAAGAGCATTTGCACTGGGGAATCCAGAGAGTCTAGGGAGCCTGAGTGTGCTGTGTGATGCTGCCCACCCACCCACACGCTCCAGCCTTGACCCAGGCTCCAGAAAAGGCTCTTCCCATAACAGTTAGGGTGGGGCATGCCTTGGTGCTGTCTGGTCTCCCCTTCAGGGAAACTGAGGCTGGAGTCTCAGGAAAGGACCTGGCCTTTATCCTTCAACATGGGAAGAGGGCAGGCTCAGGGCATTCCCCTCTTGGAACGGTCTGGTCTCGGGAGGTTGAAGCCACAGGGATGGCGATGATAGCTGAACACTTAGCCTATGCAGCTGTTAGCCTCCCTGCTTTACCAACAAGGAGACTGGAATTCCCAGAGGTGATCCCAGAGGAACCCAGGCAGCCATCCACCTGCTGTCTTCCTCCCTCCCCACCACCTAGCAGTTCTCGAAACATTTGCCATCACCCACCCGGACCAGCCTCTCCCGTGCAACTTAGTGTTTAACTTTCAGATTCCCGGGCTCCACCCTGGCCCTCTAGTTCAGAATCCTCCAAATCAGGCCCAGGAGCCTCCCTTTCTGACGCCGGGAGAGTCCCCGGTCCTGAGATGCTCACTTCACTTCTGCCAGGACCATCTTTGCCCCAGTGTCTGCAGAGGGTCTGACACAGACAGGAACTAGGAAAAAGGTGGATATTGTGAGCTAAAAATGCCCAAACTCAGACACACACTAGGACCCTGGGAGTAGAGGGAGTCAGGCTGACCCTCAGGAATGTGTTCAGACTGAGCTAAGATTTCAGGAAAATTAGACAAACCCCCAGGCTCAGAGTCCATCTGAGTTTAGCTTCCCAGCATGAAGGCTGCCTCCAGAAAGCTGATAGAGCAAGAAGAAGCAGGAATTTAATACATCAGAGGGGCCGGCAGCCCAGCCAGGGCCGCCCTGCGGAGAGCAGTCAGGCCTGCTGTCACTCAACACCTGGCCAGGTGGGCCGGCAAGGGCAGGGCGGGGCTAGCAGCCCACCAACCCCTTCTCCCCAGATTGACAGGGCTTCCCCTGGAGAAGGCAGAGGGAGGAGGGCAGGAGCCCTCTGAGCAGAGGTCAGGGCCAAGGAGCTGAGCCTGCCAGAGGCAGAGTCCTAACATTCCGTGCATGAGAGATTCCAGGGTCCTAGCCGCAAAGTGCTACCATTCTAAGATGCCAGGGGAAGGCTGCCGTGCTCTTAAGATTCCGCCACCAAATGATTCTATGCTGCTTGTTCTTGGAATTTCAAGTTCCACTGTTCCTTGCTGGTCCCCAAGGCCCTGACAGTTCCAAAGCACAAGGTGGGGGGGGGGGGGGCAGTAGCCAGAGAGGAGGGGGCAGGGCACAGCTAGAACAATACTTAGAACAGGCCGGCCTTTGGAGGCTGAGGTAGAGAGGGGCCTTGGCAAGGGCCACGGACCCTCGGGAGCACCATGCTGGTCTCCTGCTAGAGGGGCAGAGCCTTCCCCGGTCCTCGCGGGACTAGGGGTCCCTGTGAGACGGGTACAATCATCCCAGGCTGTAGCTAAGGAAAGCCCCACACAGACCACAGCACCCGCTGGTTGGGGACTCTGACAGCCGAACCCAGGGCCAGGCTAGGGCCTTCCGACCTAGGGTGGGGAGGAAGTCATCTCACTCCAGAGAAGAAGCTGGAGGGCCAGGGATTTGCCTTGGGATTGCCCGCAAGGTATGTCCCCAGGCAGCGGGCATTCCTGCTCAGAGCCAGAGTCTCCACACTGGGCATCATAAGGGGCATCTGCAAACACCAGAGCCAGGTTCCTCTCCCTGCTCGGGAAGCAGCTCCCAAGGCTGCTGGCCCTGCCTCATCCCAGGGCCCCTTCTTGCCTTTCAGTTTTAACCACTGCCTACTAGAACTGGAGCCAGCCCCAGGAGGCCTGGAGGCCGCTCAGAGCTCAGCCGTCAGCCGGGCTCTTCCGCTTCCATGAACAGGGCCACCAACTCAAGCCCCTGAAGCCGACCCAGGGTGGGCGCGACGGGGACCCTCCCTCACAGCCAGCCTCCCTGGACTCCAGAGATGAGTGATGCCCAGCTGGTCCTAATCATAGCTGCTATTTCTCAAGCACCAACAGTGTGCCAGGCACTGTGCTTAACCTTTTATATGCAGTGTCTTGCTGAATCCTCATACAACCCTGTGAGACAGGTACAATCATCCCTCCCCTTCCACAGACTAGGAGGCTGTGACGTGCTGGCTCCCAGGTCACTCAGCCCGCGCGTGGCCTCTGGCCCCAGCACCCACCCTCTTCATCACTGTGCTGCTACCCGTGGACCACTCAGCCCTCCACCGGCCAGACCCTTTGCAAGTCAAAGCCCAGATACCTGGGGGACACACCCACCCTCTTTCTTATGCATGGCCTGAGCTTGTGGGCAGTGGGGGTGAACGCCTGGACTCCCCTCCCTCCCCAGGTGTGCCTCCAGCCTCAGCCACAAGCTACTCGCAATCAGGGCGCCAGGGCTGTCTGGCCGGACTTCACAGAACCCCACTTCCTCTGGTCATAAACGTGGGTTTGCCTGACAATGTGGAGAGCAGGGAGCGGTGCAGCTGGGGTTCTGACGGCTGTGGGTCATAGCCAGCTCCCCAGGTCCCCACTGCTGTGACGGAGGAAATCTCCCCAGCTGTATCTAACAGCACCCCCGACCCTGTTACTCCGATGCCTTTGTAGGAGTATTTTTAGCAGAACTTTTTCTTTTCCAAAATAAATGTGAATTGTAAAAATTATTACTTGGACTCGGTATTTTCTTTTGCTAAGGTTTATTCCTGAACAAACAAATAGGGGCTCCCAGAAACCCTGAGTGGGGGTTCTGAAGCATGACTGGGAGCTCAGGGTTGGGCGGGGTGAGGTGCTGATTTTGAGCACTAGCTGCTGCTCTAAGGACATTCATTTGTATTTGAAGGTTTTCCATGTGTTAGCCACGCGTCCTCACGGGGACCACACTGCCATGTAAGCCCTGTCTTCCTGTCTGTAAGATGGGGGCACCAACAGCTAACTCCTAGAGCACAGATGAGGGGTAAACAAGACGAGGCCTGAGAAGGGCTTCCCTGGCAGGCAGCCCACGGTGGGGAGGCCTGGCCCGTGCCCGTCACACACCCTGCAGGGCCACACCAGGGCCATGTCCAGCTCACACCACACACTCCACCGATGCTTGTCAAATAAATGTCAGCTGATGTTCTGCTAAAAGTAAAAGAAAGTTGGGTGTGGTGGTGCACACCTGTAATCTCAGTACTTGAGAAGCTGAGACAGGAGGAAGGCAGGTTTGAGGACAGCCTTGGCAACATATTGAGATGCCCAGCAACCTAGCAAAATCCTGTTTCAAAACAAAACAAAAAAATGGATGTATGAATACAATGCACCAATAAAATACATATGTAAATATATATATTTATTGGTGTATTGTATTCATTCATCCATTTACATTTGGCTGGGGTTGTGGCTCAGAGGTAGAATGCCTCTGGGTTCAATCCCCAGTACCACGGAAGAAAAGATGGAAGAAAGGGAGGGAAAGAAAGAACAGCCAGGTGGGGTAGCCCACGCCCATAATCCTAGTACTTGGGAGGCTGAGACAGGACGATCTCAGGCTCAGGGCCAGCTTCAGCAACTTAGCACAACCTTGTTTCAAATTTTAAAAAATAAGCCAGGTGTTTTGGCACATGCTTGTAATCCCAGCATTTGGGAGGCCGAGACAGGAGGATCACAGTTTGAGGACAGCCTCAGGACAGCCTTGGCTACTCAGTGAGGCCCATTCATGGCAGCGCACGCTTGCAATCACAGCGCTTGGGAGGCTGAGACAGGAGGATCGCACAAGTTCGAAATAGGTTTGGGAGTATAGCCCGGAGGTAGAAAAGCCCCTGGGTTCCACCCCCAGTACCACCAAAAAAAAAAAAAAAAAAAAAAAAAAATCCAAAGCCAGGCATGATGGTGCACACCTGTATTCCCAATAAGTGGGAGGCAGAAGTCAGGATGAAGCCATAAGAAAAATCAGTGGGGAAAGGCTTTAGGGAATTCTTGAGAGAGCTTGCAATTTTTTTGTTAGTTTGTTTGTTTTTTTGGTACTGGGGATGGAACCCTGGGGCATTCTACCTCCGAGCTAGACCCCCACTCCCTATTTCTTATTCTTTATTTTGAAACACAGTCTCACTGAGTTGGAAAGAGCCTCGCTAAGTAGCTTAGGCTGTCTGCAAATCACAACCCTCCTGTCTCAGCCTCCCGAATGCTGGGATTACAAGCGTGCGCCACTTGAGCCTGGCTAGCTGGCAATTTTAAAACAGAGAGTGGTTGGACACAGGAGAGCGTGTAACCTAGGATCCCACTTTATGAAGATCAGCCAAGTTAATCAATGGTGATGAAATTCAGCGAAGTAGTTACTTCTCTGGGGTGGTGCACACCTGCAATTCCAGCTGCCCAGGCGGCTGAGGCAGGAGGATCACAAGTTCAAGGCTGGCCTTGGCCACTTAGTGAGCCCTTACCTCCAAAAATAAAAAGAGGTGTGGCTCACTTTGGAAGCCTCCTTCAAAGCTACGGTGCTTGCTTAGCGTGTGGGAGGCCGAAGGGTCAATCCCAGTAACCAGGGGTTAAAATAAAAACTAGTTACTTCTAGGGTATGCGGACGGGAAGCTTGTGAAATGCCAGAAATGTTCTATTGCTTGATTTGCTGGTGGTTCCACAGGTATAGGTATCGGCATATGGAAAAACCAAGTGTAAAGATGTGTGCTCTCAGGGGGAGCCTCGCCGAGAAGAGGGCTGGGCAAAGAAGAAGCCGCGGTGGTAAGGGAGCAAGCGAGTGCTCATGGGAAAGAGCTTCCCGGCCAAGAGGACAGACAGCAGAAGCAAAGGTCCTGAGGTTGAGGGTGCCTGGCATCTTCAAGGAGCAAGATGGAGGCCAGGTATTTGGAGCAGGAAGAGCCCAGGGAAAACCAGGAAGACTGTGATAAGAACTCAAACTCTCTCAGCATGAGATGAAAGCCCATGGAGCATTCGAGAACCCAAGTGTGGCGGTCTGACCTTTCAAGGATCGCTCTTATTGCCCTACAGGGAGTTGGTGTTGTGTATCCGTCAGGCTCCTCCAGAGAAACAGAACTAGTGGGATATATATTAAGAGATTTATTTCTGGAGATGGGTTTAGACAACTTGGCTGGAAAAATCCATAATCTGTCGGGCAGCCCGGCGGGTGGGAAAGTCTCTGGCAGGAGCGGGGGCCCCGTCCATACGTGGGACTTCTTCTTCCTTCCGGAAACCTTGATTCTGCTCTTAAGGCCTTTCACTGATTAAATGAGACCCATGCAGATTACAGAGGATAATCTTCAGATGATTTAAGTCAGGGAGATTATCCTCTGTAATCTGCTAATCACATCCACAAAATACCTTCACAGCCACACCTGGACCTGGGTTTGCACCCCCGGGGCTCGCAGCCCAGCCAGGGAGGGCGAGGGCAGAAGTGGGGAGGCAGGAAGTCAGCTGCAGTCCCGGAGGGAGAGAGAAGATGGCGGCTGGGAAGGGGCTTGCAGGAGGAGCGGCGGGGAGAAGCTATTGGATTCCGGACAGAGTGGGAAGTAAAGCCGACATGGTTTGTGGGTGGACTGGATGGGGCATGGAGAAGGCCTCTGAAGTGTCCATCCTGAGCGACGGGGCGGCTACAGGAGAAGCGGGCAGCAGGGGGCTGAGGGCGGGCCGGGGGCTCCATTTTGGACCAGTTAGAGCTGCTGCTGCTGCTGGGTATCAAGTAGGCAGCCAGGTGTAGGGGTCTGGGGCTAAGGGAGCGATCAGGTGCAGAGACCTGGGAGACAGCCTTGGCCAGGTGAGTCTGGTCAAGTGAGAACACAGGGCTGAGAGTAGAGCAGGGGTGGCCACAGCAGTGCTGTCCGCAGGGCCAGGGGAGAGCCGTCCACGAGGATCTTAACGTGACCTATGAATATAGGGAGTGTTGGTTGGAAATTGGGAATGTGTGTGTGTGTGTGTATGTGTTTTACGGGGGATTGAACCCAGGGGCATTCTATCTCTGAGCTACACCCCCAGCCCTATTTTATTTTTTATTTGGAAACAGGGTCTAAGTTGGTGAAAGCCTCTCTGAGTTGCTGAAGCTGGCCTCAAATCTGTGATCCTCCTGTCTCAGCCTCCCAAGAACTGGGATTACAGGCATGCCCTCACACACCTGTCTGGAAATTGGGGGGGGGGGATTCTTAAGGTAGGGGCTTGACCTTCTCTGTGTGAAGGGAAGGACCGTGGAAGGTAGGGTGGATGGCAAGTCAGGAGTCAAGGATCTGTAAGACAGGAGGTTCGCCTGACCTGAGATAGAGCATTGCAAGGCTTTCAGGAGGGCAGACGAGGACCCAGCCTGGCACCCAGCAGGGCTTGGGAAGTGAGGCTCCCTGACTACCCCGGGAGGCAGGGAAGGACCAAAGGCCAAGCTAGGCCTTCCTTACATGGAGCCGCTCTGCCTCAGCAGAAGGCGTAAGCTGAGCCCCAGGAAGGAAGCCGTGGCATCCTGACGTCGCAGGGCAGCCAGCTGGCAGGGATCCAGACCAAGGTGTGAAGAGGTAAGGATATGGGCGGTCCCAGACTTGTGATGGTTCGACTTACAATTTTCTGGCTTAAAATGGCGTGAGCGCCGTGTGCATTCAGCAGAAATGTACTTTGAATTGTGAGTTTTGATCTTTTTCTCCGTGTGTAGTACAATACCCTCTGGCAATGCTGGGCAGCGGCGGCAAACCTAGCTTCCAATTACCCACTTAATCACAGGGAAACAACCAGTCTTCGACGGTGCCCTGTGCTGATGAGCCGTGATGCTCCGCAGGTAAGGCGTATTAAGCGTATTAATCTTCAGCTTATGATATTTTCAAATAATGACAGGGTTATTGGGGACGGGAAGCAGAGAGGGCTGAGTCAAAGGCTATCCCCTTATCGGCTGCCCTAGATACTCCTTTAAAACCTTCCTCCTGACTTATTTATAACACCGTCTCAGACCCAGCTGCCAGCCTCTGGATTTCTCTGCAAGAAGAACTCGACCTAACTGAGATGAAGGACTAGGAAACTTGTCTCATGGCTGTAGTCACCTGGCCAGCCTGCTATTTGCCTTTGGGTTGCCAGTATAGTGGAGAGGGCAGGGGCAGCTGGTAGAGAATGCCCCCTCTCATACACATACTGTGTGTGTGCGTGTGTGTGTGTGTGTAGCACTGGGGATTGAACTCAGGGGCATTCTACTACATCTGAGCTACACTCCCATCCCCATTTTTAATTTTTTTAATTTTTTTTTTTTTTTTTTTTTTTTGTGTGTGTGTGTGGTACTGGGGTTCCTGGAAGCCCTTCTACCTCCGGGCTACACTCCCAGACCTATTTTTACATTTTTATTTGGAAACAGGGTCTCCTAAAACAGCGCGCGCGGCTGGCTTCGAACCTGCGCGATCCTCCTGTCTCTGCCTCCCAAGCGCGGGGATTACAAGTGTGTGCCACCACGCCCGGCTCACATACCCATTTTTAAACAGTCCAGGCACTTTTTTTTTCTTTTTTTTCTTTTCTTTTCTTTTTTCTTTTTTCTTTTTTTTTTTTTTTTTTTGGTGGTACTGGGGTTCGTGGAAGCCCTTCTACCTCCAGGCTACACTCCCAGACCTTTTTTTTTTTTTTTTTAATTTGGAAACAGAGTCTCTTAAGCCAGCGCAGCTGGCTTCGAACCTGCGCGATCCTCCTGTCTCTGCCTCCCAAGCGCGGGGATTCCAAGCGTGCGCCACCACGCCCGGCCCATACATTTTTTTTTTTTTAATCTCTGAATGCTCACAACTTTGTACAGGATTTATATGTTGAAAATCACAAAATCCCATGAAAGAAATCAAAGATGTAAACAAATAGACATATTGTACTCATGGGTTGGAAGACTCAGTATAGAAAAAAGAAAGCCACTCTCAAACTTAGATACAGATTTGAAGAAATCTACAAAAATCCCAGAAATATTTTGGTGGTTTTGGTTTATTGTTTGTTCTTGTGGTACTAGGAATTGAACCCAGGGGCACTCTACCTCTGAGCTACATCCCGAGCCCAATTTTTTATTCTTTATTTTGAAACAGGGTCTCATTAAGTTGCAGAGGGCCTCACTAAGTAGCTGAGGCTGGCTGCAAACCCGGATCCTCCTGTCTCAGCCTCAAAAATATTGGGATTACAAGCATGTGCCACCACGCCAGACCCCAGAAAAACATTTTGTAGATGTAGACAAGATCATTATAAAATTTATTTCAAAGCTGGGTGTGGTGGCACACAATTGTAATCCCAGTACTTGGGAGGCTGAGACAGGAGGATAGCAGGTTCAAGACCATTTCAAAATAAAAAAATAAAAAATAGGGCTGAGGGTAGAGGTCAGAGGTAGAATGCCCCTGGGTTCAATCAAAAATAAGAAAAGTAGCCGGGCGTGGTGGCGCACGCTTGTAATCCCCACGCTTGGGAGGCAGAGACAAGAGGATCGCGCAGGTTCGAAGCCAGCCGCGCGCGCTGTTTTAGGAGACCCTGTTTCCAAATAAAAATGTAAAAATAGGTCTGGGAGTGTAGCCTGGAGGTAGAAGGGCTTCCAGGAACCCCAGTACCACCAAAGAAGAAAGAAAGAAAGAAAGAAAGAAAGAAAGAAAGAAAGAAAGAAAGAAAGAAAGAAAGAAAGAAAAGTAAACTAAAAAATGATAAAACTTTTAGCAAGCCAGGAGTGGTGGTACTCGCTTGTAATCCCAGCATTTGGGAGGCTGAGACAGGAGGATCACGGTTCATGGACAGCTTCAGCTACTACTTAGTGAGGCCCATTGCAACTCAATGAGACCCTGTTTCAAAATAAAGAATTAAAAATTGTGCTGTTGGTGTAGCTCGGATATAGAATGCCCCTGGGTTCCATCCCCAGTACCAAAAAAAAAAAAAAAAAAAACTTTTAGCAAACACCATAGGATAAAAATCTCTGGGAGCTAGGGCTAGGTAAAGAGTCTTTAGACTTAGCATGACAAGAATGATCAACAAATAGGAGCAGTGATTCATTAGAATATTTTTTATTTTTGTGCTTACTGTAATAAATTACTGCAAAACTGGTGGTTTAAAACAACAGAAATATACTCTCCCCGTTCTGGAGGCGGGACTCCTGAATTCAGGCCCACTGGGCCAAATCAAGTGTGAACAGGGCCGCGCTCCCTCTGCTGGATGCAGGAGAGAATTCATCCCTGACTCATGTCCCATGGCTGCCTCCGTCCCTTGGCTGGCGATCGCATCATTCCCACCTCTGCCTCTGTGGTCACACTGCCTTCTCTTCTGAGTTGAATCATCATCAACAGCTCTTACAGGGATACTTGCGAGGATCCATCCCAGTAATCCAAGATAATCTCATCTCAAAACCTTTAATCCATCTGCAAGTGTTTGCTTGGCAATGTAACATTTACAGGTTCCAATAATGAGCATATGTACCTCTTTTGAGGGACATTATTCAGTATACCGCAGCAGGGCTTGATAAAAAAATTTAAACTGTTGTTCTGCAAAAGCTCCTAAGAAATTTGGGCATGGTGGCGCATGCTTGCAATACCAGCATTAAGGAGGTGGAGACCGGAGGATCGTGGTTTGCTGACAGCCTCAGCTACTTAGCGAGGCCCTTCGTAACTCAGTGAGACCCTGTCTCAAGAATAAAGAATAAGCTGGGCGTGGTGGCGCACGCTTGTAATCCCTGCGCTTGGGAGGCTGAGACAGGAGGATCGCACGGGTTCGAAGCCAGCCTCAGCTACTTAGTGAGGCTCTCAGCAACTTAGTGAGACCCTGTTTCCAAATAAAATATAAAATAGGTCTGGGTGTATATCCTGGAGGTAAAAAAGCTTCTGGGTTCCACCCAAAGAAAGAAAGGAAGAAAGAAAGAAAGAAAGAAAGAAAAGGAGAGAGAGAGATGAATCCAGGTGTGGTGGTACACACTTATAATCCCAGCATTCAGAAGGCAGAGACCAGAGGGTCGTGGTTCTCAGACGGCTCAGCTACTTGGTGAGGCCTCTTGCAACTCAGTGAGACCCTATTTCTAAAATAAAGAATTAAAAATTAGGGCTGGAGGTGTCTCTCAGAGGTAGAATGCCTCTGGGTTCCATTCCCAGGACCACAAAAATAAATAAAAATAAAGAATAAAAAATTAGGGCTGGGGCTGTTGCTCAGAGGTAGAATACCCCTGGGTTCCATCCCCAGTACCAGGGGAAAAAAAATCCTAACAGAATCAAGACGAGCCACTAGCCGGGCGTGGTGGCGCACGCTTGTAATCCCCGCGCTTGGGAGGCTGAGACAGGAGGATCGCACAGGTTCAACTTAGTGAGACCCTGTTTCCAAATAAAAAAAATAGATCTGAGGGTCTGAGAGTATAGCCCAGAGGTAGAAAAGCCCCTGGGTTCCACCCCCAGTACCACCAAAAAAAAAAAAAAAAAAAAAGACAAGCCACTGACTAGAAAATATTTGCAAACTATTTATATTCAACAAAGGACTATATAGGGTATATGTAAAGAAACTTCAAAACTCAACAATTTTTTTACAATGGAGATTAAATCCAGGGGCATTCTTCCTCTGAGCTATACGCTCAGCCCTATTTCATTTTTATTCTTTATTTTGAAACAGGGTCTCAATAAGTTGAAGGCTTTGCTCAACTACTGAGGCTGGCTGTGAATCTCCAATCCTCCTGTCTTAGCCTCCTAAGTACTGGGATTACAGCCATGTACCACAATGAGTTTTAGCTTTGCTAAAACTTCACACTTTAAAAAAAAATAACTAGAGGCCGGGCGTGGTGGCGCACGCTTGTCATCCCTGTGCTTGGGAGGCAGAGACAGGAGGATCGTGCAGGTTCGAAGCCAGCTGCGTGCGCTGGCTTAGGAGACCCTGTTTCCAAATAAAAATGTAAAAATAGGTCTGGGAGTGTAGCCCGGAGGTAGAAGGGCTTCCAGGAACCCCAGGACCACCAAATAAATAAATAAATAAATAAATAAATAAATAAATAAATAAATAATTAGAGCTGGATGTGATGGCACATACCTGTGATCCCAGTAATTGGGAGGCTAAGACAGGAGTATCACAGGTTCAAGACCAGCCTCAGCAACTTAGCAAGACTTCTCAGCAACTTACAGAGACCCTGTTTCAAAGCCAAAAAAAAAGGGGGGCCAGGGTGTGGTTCAGAGGTAGAACACCCCCAAGTTCAATCCCCAGTACCATAGTCACACACACACACTCAACTAGACACAGGCAAAGCACATAGAGAGCTAGTCCCTGAAGAGGCAACACAGATGAAGAATGATCACATGAAAATGTTCAATATCATTAGCTGGTAGGAAAAGGCAAATTAAAGCCACTATAATGTATTATTACACATTCACTAAAATAACTAAAATAAAAAATAGTGACAATGCCAAATTCTGGAGAGAAAGATTTTTGAGAAAAACAACCACTCATGAACTGCTGGCTGAAAAGTAAAATGGTCCAGCCACTCAGGAACACAGCTGGAGTCTCAGCAAAAGCCAAGCATGATGCCGGGCATGGTGGCGCACGCTTGTCATCCCCGCGGTTGGGAAGCTGAGACAGGAGGATCGCACAGTTGCAAAGCCAGCCTCAGCTACTGAGTGAGGCTCTCAGCAACTTAGCGAGACCCTCTTTCCAAATAAAGCATAAAATAGGTCTGGGAGTATAGCCCAGAGGTAGAAAAGCCCCTGGATTCCACCCTCAGTACCACAAAACAAAACAAAACAAAAAACCAGCATATAACTGCCACTTGATCTGTCAATGTACTTCTGCACATTATCCCAAAGGAATAAAAGCAAGTCCACATATGGATGCCTACAAACAAATGTTTGGAGCAACTTCATTCATAATAGCCCCAAACCGAAAACAACTCAGATGTCCTTTAACGAGGGAATGGTTAGATTGGGCTACATCCATCCAGGGAACTGCTACTACCGATGGAGGGTGGCTGGCAGAGTTAAGTGCTGGGGTCGGCAGCTCTCCCCTGGCTTCTAGGTCAAGACTGATTTGGACCCGGCGGCGTGGTGGTGCGTGCCTGTAACCCCAGTACTTGGGAGGCTGAGACAGGAGGAGTGTAGGTTCTAGGACACCCCTCCCCCACCCCACAAGTAGTGAGACTCATCAACCTAGTTAGATCCTGATTCAAAATAAAAGTAAAAATTGGGCTGGGAATGTAACTCAGAGGTAGAATGTCCCTGGGTTCAATCTCCAGTAACACACACACACACACACACACACACACACACACTGATTTGGGATTCCAAAGAGGGATTGAAAATAGACCAATCAAGGCCCAGATTTAAGGACCAATCAGGTCCAGTGTCTAAGGGCCAATCAGAGGAGTTGCCAGGATATATAAGCTAGCCCTCTGAAAGCAAAAAAGAGCCACAGAAGAGCTAGAGAAGCAGAGGCCAGCACAAGCGCCCTAGCAGGGAGCGCTCGCGTGCGATGCTTACAGAGCGTCAGTCATAGTGGTCTGGTGGTGCCTCCTCTGCAGCAGTGGCAGCCAAGGCCTAGTTCAAGCACCAAGCACAGGAATCCTTCCCCTCTGCTGGAGCCCTGCTGCTTTTCTCTATCTCCTGTTAAACACTGTACCTTGATTCCTGCGCCTCCTAAAGCTAAATTCCCTCTCTCCAGCCTAACCCTTGGCCATTCCTAGTTCATACCACACTGAAAAAAAAAAAAAAAAAAAAAAAAAAAACCTGCAACAAAAAGAAACATGCAACAACATGAAGTGACTCTCCAGAGAATTGTGTGTGCATTGGGGGGATCCCAAAAGTTTACATACTGTCTGACTCCATTTACATAATATTCTTGAAATGACAATTTTCAAAAGTGGAGAACAGATTGGTGGTTGCCAGGGGCTGAGGAAAAGGCAGAGTCGGTGAGTAAATGGATGTGGCTAGAGGTAGGGAAGGAAGGATTCTCTCAATAATGAAAATGTTCTAGATTTTGACTATATCATTAAAAAGTCTTTTTTCTTTTTTCTTTTTTTTTTTTTTTTTTGACACTGAGGATTGAACCCAGGGATATTTTGCATCAAGTTATACCCAAGCCATTTTTATTTTTTTTATTTCTTTTTTTTTTTTTTTTTTTTTTTGGTGGTTCTGGGGTTCCTGGAAGCCCTTCTACCTCTGGGCTACACTCCCAGACCTATTTTATATTTTTGAAACAGGGTCTCTTACGCCAGCGCGGCTGGCTTCGAACCTGCGCGATCCTCCTGTCTCCGCCTCCCAAGCGCGGGGATTACAAGCGTGCGCCACCACGCCCGGCTTATTTTTTTTAATTTCTAAATAGGGTCTTGCTAAATTACTGAGGCTGGCCTTCAACCTGTGGTCCTCCTGTCTCAGTCACTGAGTACTAGGATTACAGGAGTGCACCACCATGCCCGACTATATCAATGTCTTGCTTTCAGTAGGTTTTTTTGTTTTTGTTTTTGTTTTGTGTGTGTGTTTTTTTTTGTTTTTGTTTTTGTTTTTTTTTTTTTTTTTTTGGTGGTACTGGGGTTCCTGGAAGCCCTTCTACCTCGGGGCTACACTCCCAGACCTATTTTTACATTTTCATTTTGGAAACAGGGTCTCCTAAGCCAGCGTGTGGCTGGCTTCGAACCTGCGCGATCCTCCTGTCTCCGCCTCCCCAGCGCGGGGATTACAAGCGTGCGCCACCACGCCCGGCGCTTTCAGTAGTTTTGAAAGTTGTTTCCCCTGGAGGAAATTGGGTAAAGGGTACACTGATTTTTTCTTACACTTGCTCTTCAAAAGATACCCCTAAAGATGGGCAAGGTGCTATATGCCTGTAATCTCAGTACTTGAGAGGCTGAGACAGGAGGATCACAGGTTCAAGGACAGCCTCAGCTACTTATTGAGACTCTCAACAAGTAGGAAGACCTTGTGTAAAAGAAAAAAGCTGGGGGATGTGGCTCAGAGATAGAATGCTCCTGGCTTCAAGCCCCAATACCAAAAAGAAAGAAAGAAAGAAAAAGACAACATTGAGAAAATGAAATGTCAAGCTAAAGACTGAGGAAAATATTAGCAATACCTATACCTGACAAAGGATTTGTATCCAGAATGTGTAGAGACTCAATGCCGACGGAGCCAGCAGCATGGGCAGGAGAGCAGGTGCGGGCTGCCCCTTGAGGACGTAAAGTGTTACAAGTGCTTCGGAAAACCGCCCGACAGTCACACCTGGGAATTCACCCAAGAGAAACGAAAGCGCTCATTCACAGAGAGACGCGCACAGAAAGGTATTTTCATAATATCCTCGATCTGGAAACAACCCAAACGCCCATCAACAGATGAGAGGATAAGCAAACCGTGGCACGTCCACACAGTGGAATAAAAAGGCACAAGCCACGGACGCACACACAGACAGGAGCCTCAAAAAGGGCATGCTGAGCCGGAGAAGAGAGCCACGAAGCCTGCGCTGTGTGACCCCCTTGGCGGAGCATTCTTGCACAGGCGAAACTAATCTCTAGTGACAGATCAGTGGCTGCAGGGGCTGGGAGAGGGGAGGGGACCGACTGCAAAGGGATAGTGGGGGGGAGGCTTGGGGGTGCTGGAATGCCCTATATCTTGATTCTAATGGCAGGTATAAATATGTCACCATCATCCAACTGGGACTAGACATGAGGCTCAGAGATAGGCCTCCTGCCTACCTTGCCCAAAGCCCTAGGTTCCATCCCGACTACTGCGAAAAAGAGAAGTAATGATAAATCCAACTATACCCTAATGAAGTGTTTCATTCTAGAAAAGCTGCAACTCAATACGGTTGATTTTTAAAAGACAAAATGCAGCCGGGCGTGATGGCGCACGCTTGTCATCCCAGCATTCGGGAGGCCGAGACGGGAGGATCTCCGTTCACGGGCAGCCTCAGCTACTCAGTGAGGCCCTCTGCAACTCAGTGAGACCTGGTTTCAAAATAAAAGAATAAAAATTAGGGCAGGGGGTGTAGCTCGGAGGTCAATGCCCCTGGGTTCCATCCCCAGACCCGCCCCCCCCCACACACACACACAAAGACAAAATGCAAACACACGTTTTGTCTCCACAAACATAAAAACATTGATGCTTCAATTTCCAAATGCTTCTGAGAGTCTCTAATGGCTTACTCTAAATTTCTGTATTTAATCCCCCCCCCAATAAGGAACAGTTCGCAAACTGCCCCCCATCCAAGGACCAAGGGTCCGGGGATGGAACCCAGGGGCATTTGACCTCCGAGCTACACCCGCTGCCCTATTTTTTTTTTTTTATCCTTTATTTTGAAACAGGGTCTCACTGAGTTGCAGAGGGCCTCACTAAGTAGCTGAGGCGGTCTGCGAACCGCGATCCTCCAGTTTCAGCCCCCCAAAGGCTGGGATTGCAAGCGTGCGCCACCAAGCGGCTCCAAGGACCACACTTGAGTAGCTCGGCCCTATCCCGCCCCGCCATCCCCCCCACCCACCGGGGCAGGCCGCAGAGCCCAGGCCAGGGGGTGGCCGGGGTCACTGGGGCTTGAACACGGGCTGGCGCTGCAGCCGCAGCACCCCGTAGGTGTTGAGGCCGGGCACGTCGAAGCCGGGGGACAGCCCGTGCCGGTCCAGGGGGTAGAAGCTGACCAGCTGGCCGTGCTGGGCCTCGAGCGAGAGCCAGGCGTCGGCGAGGGGCAGCGCGCAGGGGAAGCGGCGCGCCACGTGCAGCTGGAAGACGCGGCCCCGCAGGTGGCGCAGCGCCAGCGTGCGGAAGGCGGGCGGCAGCAGCGCCTCCACGCGGGGCCCGAACTGGCGCAGCCGCAGCTCGCCCGCCGGCCCCGCGCGCACCTCGTAGAAGGTGCGGTTGGCGAAGGAGAAGTAGCCGGCGAAGGGGCGCGCGCGGGGCGGCGGCGCGGGGCGGCGCTCGGCCTCCCGCAGCGCGCGCTCCATGGCGGGCAGCAGCGCGTCGTAGGCCCGGGCCACCACGTCGGGCCCGGGCGGCCGCGGCCCGGCCAGCAGCAGCACGAGGCCCAGGCGCAGCGCGGGCACCAGCGAGAAGGTGGCGGCGTAGCCGTCCAGGTCGCCGTCCTTGCGCACCACGCGGTAGCCGCGCTGCGCGTGGATCTCCCAGGGCGTGCCCGTCTCTTGGGCCAGGTAGGCGCCCGGGCAGGCCAGCAGCGGCGCCAGCAGCGTCCTGGCCGCGTCGGGCCGCAGCAGCCGCCGGGGCCCGCCGCCCAGGAGCGCCACGGCCAGCTTGGCCAGGTCGGCGGGCGTCGAGTACATCTGGCCGGACGGGCGGTACCAGCCCAGGTCGTAGAGCGGCGCCGGCCGGCCGCTGCCGTAGAAGCCCGCGGCCAGGCGGGTGCGCACCCGGGCCGTGAGGTCGAAGCCGGTGTCCGCCATCCCCAGCGGCTCCAGCACGTTCTCCGCGATCCAGCGCTGGTAGTCTCCCTGGGCGGTGTGGGCTGCCAGCACGTGGGCCAGGAGCGAGAAGGCCAGTGTGCTGTAATGACACCTGGAAGGAGCGCGGTGACGCTGGGATGAGGCCCGGGACGAGCATCTCCAGACCCTGATCAGTCACCCTTCGGTTTGCTCAAGCTGTCTGGAATGTCTCCCGCGTCTTTGGGCCCGGTAGAGCTAGGGAGGAAGGATGGTCAGGCCCAGACGAGGCCTCGGGAGGCGCTGGCTGTAACTGAGCTCCACATCCGGGAAGGTTAAGGCCTGGAGTGGAGCAGGGACTTGCCCGGGGTCACGCAGCAGGTTGGAGGAGAGGGGGGCTCGGCAATGCACGTGCAAAGTGCTACGATGAACCCTACGGGTCCTCCACAACTCTCCATGACCTACGCTATCAAATGCAAGGTTAAAGCCTTTGACTGGTGGAGCCCAGGGGTAACAAGTATGGGGCAGGGTCTCACCACCCTTCTCCTCCAGATGTGGCCTTCAGCAGCCATCGGTAAGAGCAGATGCAGCTTCGGAATCTCTAAAGTAATGTCAGGAAGGAACGGGATGGATGGAAATTCTCACACCTGAGGCTCTCCTGAACTCTACGCCCATCTCCTGGGCCTTGCAGACGAGGAAGGTGAGGTTCTCGAGGTGAAGCACCTGACCCAGGGCGCCCAGCAGGTTGGAGCAGAGCCAGGACTCCAGCCCGCAGTGCCCAGCACCTCCTCTCCGCATCACTTGGGATCTTTCTTCCTTAAGGGCAGTGGGGCCTGAGGTTGAGCATTTGGAGAGGCAAAGGGGATCTGAAAGAGGGCCCCTGCCCAGGGCCGGCAAGCCTGGGGGGGGGGGGGCCGCTAGGGCAGGAGTGTCGACTGTCCCCTGTTCAGACCCACAGCCCGCTGCTTCCAGAGCTGGGTGGCTTTGTTCAGCGGTCACCCAGCAATCCACTCCCAGTCATCGTATCCCATTCATTTATTTATTTTTTCTCCCCTTGGTACTACTGGGGGTTGAATCCAGGGGTACTCCACTTCTGAGCTGCACCCCCCCCAGCCCTTTTCATTTTTTTATTTTGAAATAGGGTCTGAGTTGCGGAGAGTCTCGCTAAGTTGCTGAGGCTGACTCGAATCTACAATCCTCCTGTCTCAGCCTCCCGAGTGCTGGCATTACAGGTGTGCGCCACCACGCCCAACTATTCTGTTATTTGTTCGCTGTTTCTCCTTCATCAGAGTGTGCAAACTCCCCAGGGAGGGACTTGGTTGGATTTGTTCGCTGCTGTATCTCAGTGTTTAGCACATTCTGGGCAGAGTAGGTGCATAATAAATGTTGAGTTATGAATGGAAGGATTCCCGCGGAACTGGGTTCTGAGCCCAGCTCTCCTGCCCTGCCCTGACAGCCTCTTTCCAGCGGTAGGATGGAGCTGTAACCAGTGGGCCCTGAGTGTCTCCTGACTGACCATGCGGCATGGAGCACTCTCCCAAGGGTGTGTGTCTTCGGGATGTGCCTCACACCCGGCTGGGCCTGGGCACACTCCTCACCTGGTTCCTGGGTCAGCCACCAGCACGTCGTCCTTGAGTAGACTCAGGGCCTCCTGGGTGCTGCCCCTCCACAGCAGTGACGTAGCGCGCAGCCTTCTGGGCAGCCCTAGGGAGCGGCAGTGGTGAGACCTGCTGGGCCTGGGTTTCATTGGGAGTTACTGGACTTCTGTGAGCCCCAGCCTTTTATCTCCAACAGCAGGGAAAGAATTCCTGTCTCCTGGGGCCGGTGTGAAGATGAGATGGGATCTGCACATGCTAACTGCTCATAAACAATTGTTAGGAGTTGGGGGTGTGGCTCGGGGGTAGAGTGCTTGCCTGGTGTACGTGATGAGGACCTGGGTTCATCCTCAGCACAGAAAATAATGATAATTGTTATTAACTGTTGAAAGTTTAATTTGGTGTGTGTGGGAGGGGGTGCTGGGGATTGAACCCAGGAGCCTTCTACCTCTGAGCTACACCCCCAGCCTGATTTTCTATTCTTCATTTTGAAACAGGGTCTCACTAAGTTGTGGAGGGCCTCACTAAGTAGCTGAGGCTGTCTGCGAACCATGATCCTCCTGTCTCAGCCTCCCAAATGCTGGGATTACAAGCGTGCGCCACCACACCCAGCTCATCTTTTTATTTTATTGCAGGTCTGGGGATGGAGCCCAGGGGCATCTGACCTCTGGCTACACCCCCTGCCCTATTTTTTATTCTTTATTTTGAAACCAGGTCTCACTGAGTTGCAGAGGGCCTCACTAAGTAGCTGAGGCTGTCCACGAACCACGATCCTCTGGACTCAGCCTCCCGAATGCGGGGATTACAAACATGTGCCACCACGCCCAGCTTTGTCTTTTTATTTTTTGAAACAGGTTCTCAGTGAGTTGCAGAGGGCCTCGCTACGTAGCTGAAGCTATCCACGAACCGTGATCCTCCAGTCTCCGCCTCCCAAATATTGAAATTACAAGCATGAGCCACCACACCCAGCCTGATGCATATTTAAACTAAATTATATATTTATATATATTATACATACCTGTTGTATAATATGTATATTATGCATTCATTATGTCTATATTCATATATACGTTGTATATGTATACTTTAGTTTTATTCTCCATTTGTATGGTAGCATTCTGTATATGCTGCTATAAAATCCCTTCCTACTTGCCGGGCGTGGTGACACACGCTTGTAATCCTTGCGCTTGGGAGGTGGAGACAGGAGGATCGCGCAGGTTCGAAGCCAGCCGCGCTAGCTAAAGAGACCCTGTTTCCAAATAAAAATATATTTTAAAAAATAGGTATGGGAGTGTAGCCCAGAGGTAGAAGGGTTCCCAGGAACCCCAGTACCACAGGAAAAAAAAAATCCTTCCTACTTAATGTTATATCTTTTTCCATTTTATTACAGAGTATTATTATAATTTTATGGCTATGTGGTATTTTATTGTCATCATTTACTTCACCATTCCCCTACTGATGGACATATTTCCCCCGCTGATTCCCATATCAATGGACATTGTTTCCATCTTTTGCTATTACAAACTGTGCTGTGCTGAAGAGCTGCGGACATACTTCATGCTACCATGGGTGAGGGCATCTGTGAGAGACTTTCCTGGAAGTGAAATTCTGAGTCAGGGCCTATACTTTATTTTTGCTGCAGGGAAGCTGGGGCCATGTGCATGCTCTGCTCTGCCACTGAGCTGCACCCCTAATTCCTACATTTCTGTGTGTGTGTATATGGGTGTATGTGTGTATGTGTATGTGTGTGTGTGTGTGTGTGTATGTGTGTGTGTGGGGGGGTGCTAGGGATGGAACCCAGGGGCATTCTACCTCCCAGCTACACCCCCAGCCCTATTTTTTATCCTTTATTTTTTAAACAGTTTCACTAAGTTGCAGAAGGCCTCCCTAAGTAGCTGAGGCTGATGGAGAACCTGCAATCCTATTATCTCAGCCTCCCAAGTACTGGAATTACAAGCATGCACTACCTAGCTTAATCCCTGCATTTTGAGTTGTGATAAATACTGCTGAGGGACTTCCACACTGCTCTGTCAACATAAATTTCCACCCTTAATGTGTAAGAGGACCTGTTTCACCATGACCTCACTGCCTCACTGTGTGTGTGTGTGTGTGTGTGTGTGTGTGTGTGTGTGTGTGTGTGTGAATGCTGGTGATTGGATCCAAGGCATTCTACCTCTGCGCTATAGCCCGGCCCTATTTTATTTAATTTTATTTTTAATTTTGAATCAGAGTCATCTCACTAATTTGCTTCCGGCTTTGCTAAATTGCTGAGGCTTTCCCAAACCCGCAGCCCTCCTGTCTGAGCCTCCCAAGCACTGGGCGCATAGGTGTGCACCACCACTCCCAGCTTTGGAGCAGGATTTTTATTTTATTCTGCGTTTCTTTTGTTATGAGACTGCGCATCTTTGCACTTTCCAAGTATTTTTAAGAGCCTTTTCTGTGAACTATTGATTCTGATCCTATCCTTACCCATTTCCATCTGGATTCGCAGATGATCTTTATATGTATATCGAGGGACACTAGATCTCTACTGTGGAACTGCTTACACACTCTAACTTATTGGCTTGCTGTTGGCCTAAGAACCTGATGTCGACCTGCAAACTTGATGCAGAGCTGCAGACCGATTGTCTATTTGATCTGAATTCCCAGCCTCGCCTTGCTTTTACCTTCCGAGATCCTTCTACCCCAGTGCTGCAGGTAAGGAAGTGTGGCCCGTTCAGGAAGCAGAGCAGGGCCCCCTAGGGTCCCCATCTGAAACGGTTTGTGTGGTGCCAGGTAAGTTTTGAGACTCACCTGAGAGCTGGCTGGCCATCCTTCGGAGGGTGACGGGCGAGGGCCTGGGCGCTGGACCCACCTCCTCCAGCCCCTCCTTTTGGCCCTGCTGCTCAGGGGCTGGTGCCACGCCCAGCGGGTTGCGGATGGTGAAGGTGCTGGCGTACCGCTCCAGAGGGTCGTCGAGAGAGGCCACGGTGCCCTCTTCCCACAGGCGGTACAGCATGAGCACGGGGAAGATCTTGGAGACGCTGGCGATCCTGTAGGCGTTGCAGCACGGGGGCAGAGGCAGCCTGTTGGCCCACAGCCACTCCCGCCCTCTGCCCACCCCCGCCTTCCACCCTGGCCATCCTCTGAGGGGGACATTCTCCAAAGACAGGGGGGCTGGGCTGGGCATTTTGTTTTGTTTTGTTTTTTGTGCTACTGGGGATTAAACCCAGGGGCATTCGGCCACTGAGCTACATCCCCAGCCCCATTTTTTTTTTTTTTAATTCTTTATTTTGAAACAAGGTCTCACTAAGTTGCAGAGGGCCTCACTAAGTAGCTGAGGCTGGCCGCCAACCTGCAATCCTCCTGTCTCCCCCTGGCTGGGATTACAAGTGTGCGCCTCCATGCCCGGCTTGCTTTGTTTTTTTGGGGTTTTTTTTTTTTTTTTTTGAAACTAAAATTGAACACTCCCAAGCTTATTTTTTTTTTTTAAGTATGAAACAGGGTCTCCCTGAGTTGCTTAGGGTTTCACTAAGTTGCTGAAGCTGTCATCCTCAAACCTGAAATCCTCCTGTCTCAGCCTCTCAAGTACTGGGATTATAGGCATGCACTGCCATACCTAGCTGGGTTGAACAAGTGTGTGTGTGTGTGTGTGTGTGTGTGTGTGTGTGTGTGTGTGTGCGCGCACACACGTGCGCATGTGTGTTGCTGGGGATTGAACTCAGGGCATTGGGCAAATTACTAGCTCCACAGGTTGTAAGAAGGATTGAAGGAGAGTGTATGTGCAAAATGCTAGTCAACACACCTGGCAGGGGGTAAGCGCTCAGGAAGTGACAGCAAATGGAATCGCTGGCACCCCGCCGGGCACTAAGCGGGTGCAGGGTGAAGGCTAATTCCCTCTGGACCCCTGGCCTCCCACAGTATTCCAGGGAATGGAGGAATTCACTTTGCATTGGAGCTTTTTGTTTTGTTTTGGTATTGGAGATTGAACATAGGGGCGTTCTTTCTTTGAGCTATGCCCCCAGCCATTCTTATCTTTTTAAATTTGACTTGCTAAGTTTCTAGGGCTGGCCTCAAATTTGTCATTCTCCTGTCTCCGCCTCCCAAGAACTGAGATTACAGGCGCCACCACACCTGGCTACTTTGTGGGCTCTGAGGGTCCTGCAGGCAGCACCCAGGGGGAGGATCCTGGGTATGCAAGCGTCCCGAGGTGCTTTCCTCTGAGCCACTGCTGCCGGCTCGCGGGGACCTAGAGCTAAGACTAGCATTATGGTTCCTGCGTGGCTCATGGAAGAGGTGGGGAGACAGAGGGGGCCTTTTCTAGTCTGAGAGGTTTGAGACCAAGGGCTCTAAAGGAGACCCCTTTCTCGCCTGTGTCCACTGTGGTGAGACATTAGACTCACTGACTGCTCTTTGAACTCCACTCTCCTAAGAATAGTCAGTGATAAAGGATAAGGGCTTAGCCAGCTGCAGGCCACTCTCCCTGAATTCTAGGTCAAGACTGATCAGAGATTCCAAAGAGGAATTGAAACGGACCAATCAGAGCTCAGAGCCAAGGACCAATCAGAGGAATTGCAGAGATATATAAGCTGGCCTCCTGGAAGCAGAGGAGCTGAGCAGTGCTGAGCCGGAGGAGCAGTAGTAAGGGAGGAGCGTAGCCACGGCCCTGGTGGCAGCGGTGGTAAGGGCGGTAGGCAAGCTCACGGAGCCGCAACGCCAGCGGACAGAGCTGCAGCCACAGATATTTGACCGCGCTCCCTGGCAGCAGGGTCAGCCTCGGCCTACTGAGCACCAGTGCGGCCACCCTCTCGAGACCCCTCCTCTGCGCTAGAGCCCCGTGGCCTTTCCCTGTCTCCTCCTGTTAAACGCTGTGCCCTGGTTCCTGTGTCTCTTAGGCTAAAGTATTTTGGCTCTTGGGGATGAGAACTGAGGTAGGTCACGGGTCTCAGACTGAGACCTTCTCACCCCACCCCAGCTGGTTTCTCTTTCATCAGGACCTAATCATGGCCCCCGGCAGCTTGGACCCCCAGCCATGATTTTCATGGGCCTGCCTGGCTCCTAAGTCCCTTGCCCCCTCCCGGCACAGGACCCTGGGGGTGGCCCAGCTAACCGGTACATGGTGTACTCATTGGGGGCCCCAGAATTGGGGTCTGAGCCATTCTTCTTCCCGAAGTTGCCCGTCCAGAGCACAGTGTCATTGTGGATGACGACTGCGGACATAGCAGCCAGGCCCGGGGCAGACATCGCCTGGCGCAGGATCCCATCCACCTTGAGGGAGGAGAACAGGAGGCTCAGAGTCACAGCCACACCCTGCACACAGCACCCAGTGATCCTCAGGCCCCAGGTCTCCAAGCCACGCCCATGCGGTGGCCCCAGCCTCACTCAGAGCCCCCCCAGAAGTCTGTTTTGACATCGGGCCGCGTCAGGAGATTCTGCTCAAGGAAGCATTTCCTTGGCAAAATAAAAAAAGGGAGAGAGGGGTTGAATCTAGATTTAATAGAACTAGAGATTGAACTAGGGGCAGTCTACCTCTTAGCTACAGCCACCCCTCTTTATTTTTCCGTTTCTGAAACAGGGTCTCTCTCTAGGTTGCCGAGGCTGTCCTCAAACCTGCGATCCTCCTGTCTCAACCTCCCAAGTACTGAGATTACAGGCATGCACCACCACACCCAGCCAGGGATTCACTCTTTATAAAGGGCCCCTGGGCCCCTTGGAAATGTTGAAAATGGCTCACTCTTTTCAGTGCTGAAGTATAAGGGTGATCCCACTGACGTTGCTGGATTGTGCCAGGCCTGGCTTTCCACTCATTAGTCCACGTAGCCTCACAGTAAGTCAGTGCCACTTCTCCCCACTTAACAGATGAGGACACTGAGTCCGTGGGATCTCGCATGACTTGCGCATGTGGCTGACGGCTGGCGGAATCAAGATTGGATCCTGTGCTGAGTGCAGCCCCCATTTTGCTGGTGGTGGTACTCGGGGTTGAACCCACAGGCACCTGCTATGTTCTTAAACTACCACGCACCTTGGGGATGCTCTTACGTACGCTGGGTGGGCCCTGGCTGCCTCCGGCTTCCGCCCCTGTGCCCTGAGCCTCACTGTCCCCCTGAGGACAGAGGCAGCCAGAGCCCGGCCAGTGCTCGGCAGCAGGCAGCTCTGGTAGTATTTATTGCTTGGGCGTTTGCAGACGGCCATCACATCCACAGTGGCTCTCACTGCTCCTTCCATGAGCTCCTCTCCCCTCCCTACCACCTGTTCCTCAGAAGGCAGTTTCAAGCCCCCCCACCACCACCATACTGCTGCTCAGAGGCTCCTGATTGGTTTCTTTTGTCTCTGTCTCCTAAGGCGACCAGCCCAGAGCAGAGCTGTCTTGTGGTGGGAAAGCCCTGCTGTGTGCGCCCATGCGTGTTTGATTGTATTCCAGTGGCCCCTGACATGGCTCTCATCCTCCCCCATCTCCTCGCTCCTCACCTCCACCTGTGGCCCCTGGGTACTCTGTGTGCAAGGTCCTCACCCCGCAGCCTCCGGGCCTTTGCACGTTCTGTTCCCTCTGCCTGAGCTCCCCTCCCACCCCACCCTGCGAGCTCCCTCACCACACACATGCCATCTGCGTGTCTCCTGCTTGTCAAGGTCCGAGCCAGGACACACTTCTTCCAGAAGCCCTCCCTGACTGCAAGGCCAGCTCCTCCATTCCCCCACAGCCCGTAAACTTTCCTGATCCTCACTCCTTCCCCATCACAGGAATATTTGCTGTCCTGACTGGTCCCTTTCACTACAGATCAGTGTCTCCCTCCCTCATCCCCTGGGCCAGGCACAGAGTAGGTGCTCAAGAAACCTTTGGAAGCCAGGTGTGGTGGTGCACACCTGTAATCACAGTGCCTGGGAGGCTGAGGCAGGTAGATCGAAGTTTTGGCCAGCCTCAGCAACTTAGACCCTATTTCAAAAAAAAAAAAAAAAAAAAAAGAATAGCCAGGTGCGGTGGTGGTGGTGCACATTTGTAATCCTAGTACTTGAGAGGCTGAGACAGGAGGGTCACAAGTTCGAGGACAGCCTCAGCAGGTAGTAAGACTCTCAGCAACCTAGTGAGACCCTATTTCTAAATAATAATAAAAAGGAAGCCAGACATGGTGGCACATACTTGTAATCCCTGTACTCGAGAGGCTGAGACAGGAGGACCTGCAGGTTCACAGCCAGCTTCAGTTACTTAGTGAGGCCCTCTGCAACTTAGTGAGACCCTGTTTAAAAATAAAAATAAAATAGTTCCGGGGGTGTAGCTCAGAGGAAGAATACCCCTGGATTCAACCCTGAGTGCTGTAAGTAAATAATGAAGATTAAAGATAAAAGAACAAAGCAGATTTGGGGGATGTGGCTCAAAAGTAGAATGCCCCTTGGTTCCATTCCCAGTAGCACAAGAAAAAGAAACACATTGAATGAATGAGTGAATGAATGAATGAATGAAGGCCACATTCAGCACGGAGGTCGTGCGCCTCCCCCAGGCCTCGCCCACAGCCCAGATCCCTCCTGGTCACCACTGACCTTTTCCAGGGCTTCCTTCAACACAGGGAGGGGGTGGGCCAGGGGCACGGGCTCAGGGTGCCGGGGACACATCCTCACCGGGGCGGAGGTCGGCTGTGGACCCAAGGGACCTGGACGGAGGGAGATCGCCTGGTGAATAAGGGCTGGAAATCGGGGCAAGAGACTGACTGGTCATCCTGGATGAGGGCAGCTGGCAGCCTGGGGACAGACCCCCGGAGCCAACAAGAGCCCCATCAGCAGAGGTTGGTATGGGGCCTGGTGCAGGCGCCGAGGGCAGCGGGCAGAGCAACAGACTGTGCCAGGAGGGGGAGGCCGAGGCCACGCTGGCCCTCCAGGTTCCCCTCCGGCCACAGTTCCTGGCTGGCAGCTGCCGAGCCCCTCCTGCTTAGCCAGCTTCCTATGGGTGTGGTCCTGGGCTCAGCTCTGGGGCAGGCTCTGCCCCTCTGTCTGTCTGTCCCTGGTCCACATGCTGACTATCCATGTGCGGGTGGAGAAGTGGACTTGGAGCCACAGCTAGGCTTCAGGCCTAAGGCGCCTGGACAACCCATCCCCTCGCCAGAGTGGGCAGCGGGCTGGGTCCCATCCTGCCTTTGCTCAGGCGTGGCTGTCCTGCAGCTCAGGGAAGGAGGCGGGGTGTTGGCCGCAGCATCACCCCAGCAGCCTCAGACCTCACTTTGTTTGTTTGTTTGTTTGTTTGTTTGTTTGTTTGTTTGTTTGTTTTGCGGTGCTGCAAATGGAACTTGGGGCCTCAAGCATGATAGGCAAGTGCGCTTCCCACTTCCCGGGAATCTGTCTGGCTTTGCAATTTAACAGCCAGATAGGGCAACTTTTGAAGCACGGCCTTAAGGGACTTGCTCCCTGGAGACACCGCCACCTGGTGGACAGGACTGGGATAGCAGCCTTGAGAAGAAACAGGCCCTGCTCCACAGGTTGCCTGATAGGTGGGAGGAACCCAGGTTAGACAAGCTGTAAAACTTCCAGACAGCAGGCAGAATTGAGAAACCGCAGGCCAGGAGGCTTGGAGTGCTGGTTACTGTGGGGAAGGAAGCGCTTTCAACAAGTCCACAGCATAGGTTTAATAATCAGAGGAGAAGCTGTGTGTGTGGTGGCTTGTGTTTGTAATCCCAGTACTTGGGAGGCTGAGAATGAAGGATCGAGGTTCGAGGCCAGGCTTAACAACTTGTGAGGCCCTCCTTCTGCAATTTAGTGAGACCTTGTTTCAAAATGAAGAATAAGCCAGGCGTGGAGGCCCATGAAGGATGGAGGTTCATGGACAGCCTCAGCAACTCACTGAGACCCTGTTTCAAAGTAAAATGTAAAAAAGGTCTATAATCAGCCGGGCGTGGTGGCGCACACTTGTATAATCCCAGCACTCGGGAGGCAGAGACTGGAGGATCACGATTGGGTTCATGGGCAGTGATCGCTGTCCACTTAGCGAGGCCCTTCACAACTCAATGAGACCCTGTTTCAAAAAATAAAGACTTAAAAAATAGGCCCCTACTAAAAATAGGGGTGTGGCTTGGAGGTAGAATGCCTCTGGGTTCCATCCCCAGTACTGCCAAAAAAAAAAAAAGGTCTATAATCCAAGTACTTTAGAGGCTGTGACAGGAGGATCACAGGCTCGAGACCAGCCTAAGCAACTGAGCAATACCCTGTTTGTTTGCTTATTTTTTATTTATGTATTTATTTATTTATTTTGGGTAGTGGGGATTACGGTTCGTGGACAGCCTCAGCTACTTTGCAAGGCCCTTCACAACTCAGTGAGACCCTGTTTCAAAAAAAAAAAAAAAAGACTGAAAAATAGGGCTGCATGTATAGCTCAGAGGTAGAATGCTCCTGGATTCCATCCCCAGTACCACACACACACAAAAAAAAAAAAAACAGCCTAATAATTCATTTTATGTACGTATAGTAATACCATTTCACTACGAACTGGTAATTTATTTATTTATTTATTTATTTATTTATTTATATTTTTTTTTGGTGGTACTAGGGGTGGAACCTAGAGGCTTTCTACCTCCAGGCTATACTCCCAGACCTTTTTTTAAATATTTTATTTGGAAACAGGGTCTCGCTAAGTTGCCAAAAGCCTAAGTAGCTGAGGCTGGCTTCGAACCTGTGCGATCCTCCTGTCTCAGCCTCCCAAGTGCGGGGATTACAAGCGTGCGCCACCATGCCCGGCACGAACTGGTAATTTAATATTTTGTAAAGAACAGCCCCAGGGGACAGGCCAGCCCACCCAGCTGGGGGCTATTTTCTTAAGGAACTAAGAAGCCCCTCATCAAGGAATGTATCTTAGAAAGGGATGAGGTGGGAGAGGAAGGAATTGGCAAAAAAATAAAAATAAAAAGAGCCTGGCATGATGGTGCACACTTGTAATCCCAGCGCTTGGGAGGCTGAGACAGGAGGATCGCGCAGGTTCGAAACCAGCCTCAGCTACTTAGTGAGGCTCAACAACTTAGTGAGACCCTGTTTCCAAATAAAATAGAAAATAGGTCTGGGAGTATAGCCCGGAGGAGAAAAGCCCCTGGGTTCCACCCCCAGTACCACTAAAAGAAGAAAGAAGGAAGGAAGGAAAGAAAGAAAGAAAGAAAGAAAGAAAGAAAGAAAGAAAGAAAGCAAGCGAGCCATGTCTGCGAGGGAAAAAAAAAAAAGCGACAGCCCTTTGGAAATCCAGGGTGCTCACTGAGCTCTGGGGCCTCCGTCACCCAGAGTGAAGATGGGCAAAGGCATGTTACCCTGAGAGACCCAAGGCTCTGGACCATCCGGGATCTCAGCAGGTTGGAGGTCCCCGGGATGCTATACCCACAGAGACATGCTGTTCATCCCCAGCAATGGTGAGCCCTTTGCTGGACCTTGACCAGTTCAGGAAGGAGAGAGCCTGCAAGATACAGCATCCTCAAGTCAGGTGTGGTAGCGCAGGCTTGTCATCCCAGTACTTCAGAGGCTGAGACAGGAGGATCTCCCAAGTTCAAAGCCAGCCTCAGCTACTTAGTGAAGCCCTTTGCAAGCAACTCAGTGAGACCCTGTTTCAAAATAAAGAATAAAAATAGGGTTGGGGGTATAGCTCGGAGATAGAAAGCCCCTAGGTTTTATCCCCAGACCCACCAAAAGAAAGAAAGAAAGAAAGAAAGAAAGAAAGAAAGAAAGAAAGAAAGAAAGAAAGGGAAAAGAAAGAGCAGCCTCTATCCATGGATACCTGAGTTGTCCTCAGGGTCTCTGTTTTGGAGATGGAAGGGTCTTTGAAGAGGGCAAGGACCCCAAGATCCTATCAGGTTTGTTGTTTGTTTGTTTGTTTGTTTGTTTGTTTTAGTACTGGAGGTGGAACCCAGAGGCTTTCTACCTCCGGGCTATACTCCCAGACCTATTTTATATTTTATTTGGAAACAGGGTCTCACTAAGTTGCTGAGAGCCTTACTTAGTAGCTGAGGCTGGCTTTGAACCTGTGCGATCCTCCTGTCTCAGCCTCCCAAGCATGGGGATTATAAGCGTGAGCCACCACGCCCGGCCTAGGTTTTTGGTTTTTTTGTGGTACCGGGGATCAAACCCAGGGGCATTCTACGTAGCTCTGAGCTCCACCCCCAGCCCTATTTTTTATTCTTTATTTTGAAACACGGTCTCACTAAATTGCAAAGGGTCTCACTAAGTACTTGAGGCTGCCCAAGAACCTGCAATCCTCCTGTCTTAGCCTCCCAAGTACTAGGACTACAAACATGCACCACCATGTTAGTTGAAGGCCAAGCAAGAAAAATACTTTTCTTGTACTTTTAAGGGTCCCTGAGTTTTATCTCCAGACTGGGTGCCTTGGGGAAACCCTGATAGCATCGAGGTCCTCACTTTATACACAAGAGCATCAAGGCCCAAAGAGGTCATACAACTGGCTCAAAGATGCACGGTGAGACCCAGAGTGAGGCTAGAGGCCAGAGCTCTTGAGTCTAGATCTTCTGGTCCTCCCTGGATCCCAGCCCGGTGGCAGCTCAAAGCCTAGGAGCCAGGCAGCACTCACTGTTGTTCTGTTGTTTCTTTTTTCCTTTCTTTTCTTTCTTTCTTTTTTTTTTGGGGGGGGAGGGGGTACTGAGGATTGGAGCCAGGGGCATTCTAGCCCTGAGCTACACCCTAGTCCTTTCCATTTATTTTGAAACAGAGTCCCACTGGGTTGCTGAGTCTCCCTACGTTGCTGAGGCTGCCTGCAGACCTGAGATCCTCCTGACTTAGCCTCCCAACTACTGGGATGGACCACTTCAGCACTCACCTGTCTGCACCTTGGGGAGGTGATACTGCCACAGGAAGCAGCCAGTCATGACCACCGAGAACAGGAAGAGGAGGCCACTGGAGATGGGGAAGAACCACCTCTTTTTCACTTTTGGCAGGTGGAGCTGCCAGCCTGCCTGGAAGGGAAGGACACAGGGCAGCCGTGGGGGTCAGCTGTAGGAAAGAGAGAAGGACCCCACCCAACACCTCCTGTGCCTCAGGTTCACCCGGACAGGACACCACGAGAGCCTGCAGCTCCAGACCCCCTCAGCGGCTCGCCCCTGTGCACACTCATGCCAGCCTTTGTTCTTGTCCTCTTAGTATCTCTTTCCTGCCCACCCAGCAGACACCAGGTCCCTGGGTTCTGCAGCGAACCAGCCTCTGGAGTCTCCATCCTCAGGCAGCTGGCATAGTGGAATCCAAGACCTGTCCCTCCTGGCTGGCCCAGCAGAGCAGGGGAAAGTTCCCTTCTGTCCACAGCTGTATCTCCAGTGCTGGCTCAGCCGCTAGCGCATGGTAGGTATCGACACACACTAGTCTACCATGTTCTAGGATTGTTCTAAGCAATTCATGAACATTACTTCATTTAATCCTTGCAACTGAATTCAGTCAGATACTAATAGTTCCTGGCTCTCAGGAAATGTTTTCAAATTTTATTTTGTCCCACGAGTTAAAAGACTCAGGTTCAAATCTCAGCCCTACCTCCTAAGCCCGCTATCATCCTGGGTAAGTCCCTTCCCCTCTCTGGGCTTCTGTTTCTTTGGTTGTTGAGAGGGTTGAGATATCTGTAGAGAATTTACTTTTACATCTGGAAATATCACTGGATTTTAAAAGTATCTTCCAGCTCTAGAGTTTGGGGTTCACAACAAAACATTCCCTCTCTCTCTCTCATTCTTATTGTTTATTTTGGTTTGGTTTTTGCAGTACTAAGGATGGAACCCAGGGGCATTCTACTTCCAAGCTACACCCCCTGCCCTATTTTTTTATTCTTTATTTTGAAACAGGGTCTCACTGAGTTGCAAAGGGCCTCACTAAATAGCTGAGGCTGTCCTCAAACTGAGATCCTCCGGTCTCAGCCTTCCAACTGCTGGGATTACAAGCGTGCACCACCGCGCCCGGCTCCTTTTTATTTTTTATTTTGAAACAGAGTCTCTCTAAGCTGTTAAGTCTGGCCTCAAACCTGCAATCTTCCTCTCTCAGCCAAAGCCATTCTTTAATTTTTGAAGGCCAGAATCAAACCCAATGTCCTCCAATTGGTGAATAAATACACAAAGTACAGTGGATCCAAACAATGGAAGGCCGCTGAGAAACACCGCAGGGCGGATGGATTTCGTGTGTGTGTGTGTGTGTGTGTGTGTGTGTGTGTGTGTGTGTGGTTCTGGGGGTGGAACCCAGGGGCTTTCTACCTCTCAACTGTACTCCCAGACCTTTTTTTTATTTTATTTGGAAACAGGGTCTCACTAAGTTGCTGAGAGCCTCACTAAGTAGCTGAGGCTGGCTTCGAACCCGTGCCATCCTCCTGTCTCCGCCTCCCAAGCGCGGGGATCACAAGCGTGCGCCAACACGCCCAGCTGCAGATGGATGTCTACAGTATGATACTAAGTGAAATAAGCCAGACTCAAAAGGCTACATGATACAGGATATATAACATTCTAGAAGAGGTCAAACTAGAAGGACAGAAAACAACTCTGATTGCCTGGGGCTGGGATTGGGGCTGGGGCTGGGGCAGCTACAAAAGAAAGAAAGGAACTTAGGAGGTGATCAGGTTGTCCAAGCTAGCCGTGGCGGTGCTTATGAAACTGAGTGCACTTGTCAAAACTCATCAAACTTTGCAAATTTATTATTTCTAAGTGACAACTCAGTTTTTGTTGTTTGTTGTTTTGTCTTGAGGTACTGGGGTTTGAACACAGGATCTCCTGTGTCTAGGCAGGGGCCCCACCACTGAGCTGCATCCCCTAGCCCTTTTTATTATGAGACAGGGTCTTATTAAATGGCCCATGCTGGCCTCAAACTTACAACCCGCTGCCTCAGCCTCCCAAGTAGTTGAGATGACAGGGGAATACCGCTGCTTTTGTTTTGCTTTGTTGTGGTACTGGGGTTTGAACCCAGGGCATCTGCTTCTGAGCTATGTAGCCATATATATATATATATATTAGTATATATGCTATATATGTCCCATCACCATGCCTGACATCTGGTTTAGGGTTTTTTGTTTTGTTTTGTTTTGCAGTACTAGAGATGGAACCTCGGGGCATTCTACCTCCAAGCTACATTCCCAGGCCTACTCTTTATTTTGAAACAGGATCTGGGTTGCAGAAGGCCTCACTAAGTAGCTGAGGCTGTCCGCGAACTGCGATCCTCCTGTCTCAGCCTCCCAAGTGCTGGGATTACAAACTGCGTCACCACGCCCAGCTGCTCAGTTTGTTGTTGTTGTTGTTGTTGTTGTTGTTGTTGTTGTTTTGTTGTTTTGTTTTGCTTTTGTTTTTCACGGGTCTGGGGATGGAACCCAGGGGCATTCTATACCCTCTGCCCTATTGTTTATTCTTTTATTTTGAAACAGCGTCTCACTGAGTTGCAGAGGGCCTCACTAAGTAGCTGAGGCTGTCCTTGAACCACGATATCCTCCGGTCTCAGCCTCCCGAATGCTGGTATTACAAGCATGCGCCACCACGCCCAGCTGCTCAGTTTTTATAAAAGGGGTTCATTAAAGATCCCAAGAGGTGGACTTGGTGGTGCACGCCTGTATTCCCACTACTTGGAAGGCTGAGACAGGAGGATTGCAGGTTTGAGGACAGCCTCATCAAGTAGTGAGACTCTCATCTCAACCTAACGAGACCTTGTTTCAAAATAAAAATAAAAAAATAGGGCTGAGGATATAGCTTGGAGGTAGAATGCCCCTTGATTCAATCCCCAGTACAAAAAAAAAGAAGAAAAACAGGAGATCCAGACGTGGTGGCATGTGCCTGTGAACCTAGTATTTAGGAAGCAGGAGACTCCTAGGTTCAAGAACAGTGTCAGCAACTTAGTGAGACCTTAAGAAATTTAGCAAGGTCCTGTCTTAAAATGAAAAATACGCCGGGCGCGGTGGCGCACGCTTGTAATCCCCACGCTTGGGAGGCGGAGACAGGAGGGTCGCGCAGGTTCGAGGCCAGTCATTCTGGCTTGAGAGACCCTGTTGCCACATTAAAAAAAAAAAGTACAAAAATAGATCTGGGAGTGTAGCCTGGAGGTAGAAGGGTTTCCAGGAACCCCAGTACCACCAAAAAATAATAAATAAATAAATAAATAAATAAATAAATAAAATAGAGCTGAGCATGTAGCCCAGAGGTAGACTGCCCCCAGAACAATTCCTAGTACAAAAAAAAAGCAAATCCCAAGAGCACTAGGAGGCCTCACCTGGGAGTCTGAGGAGTGGCTCCAGGCAGACTGTACCTCTGCGCTCTGCGTATGAATCTGCTGCCCTGTGGGGAGGCGCCAAGAGCCGTGGGCCAGGGCCAGCAAGACAGGTGCCCCGGCTTGACCAGGCACCCCAGCTCACTGCAGCCCAAGAGTGACATTCAGACCTTCAGGCTGAGGCTGTGGGCAGTGGCTCGAGCTCCGTGCTCTGTGCCACCCACCCCACCTCCACATGCAGGGGGGGCTGCACCCCCACTCTGCAGCCCTCCTGAGCTCAGCCTCATCTTCCGTCTGTGTCCAACCTCAGGATTTATTCCAAAAAGCAGAGTCGGGATTTAGCCTCTAAGCCCTTCGCCAGCTGTGGGAGCCACGGGGAATCGCCCTCCTCTCCCAACCCCCACAGATGGCCCCCCTGCGCACCCCAGTGGCCCTCACCCCCTCTCCTCTTCCTCACAGCCCACTCGGGAGCAGCACCTTTTTGTGCGTGCATGCATTCATTCAGAAAACAATCCCCAAGGACCTACTGCGGTCCAGGTGGCACCTTCCCCCACAGAGGGTGGGACCGGAGGGAGGCAGGACCGGATGGGCTCTGCCCTTTCTAGCTTGGGTCAGAAGACTCCACCTCGTGAAATCTTAATTTTCTCATCTGCATAATGAGGACAACAATCATTCTGCACCTCCAGATCATTCTATCTCACAAATGAGACTGTGTCAAAGCCCCAAGAAACCAACACCGATTGGTCGCTAGAACTGTCAGAGTTTCTCTGAGTGAGCCAGACAGAGTGTGGAGGAACTTCGCTGGGTGTGGTGGCTCACACCTGTAACCCCAGCAACTGAGTGGCTGAGACAGGAGGAGCTCCTGCTTTGAAACAAGGGAAGGGCTGGGGTATAGTCCTTTCTATCTCCCTGTGGGTTTGATCTCCAATACAAAAAAGAAAGCACAGAGAGGGCCGGGGCAGGAGGGGGGACGTCTCACTGAACAGGCAGCTGGGGAGGAGCTGGGGTGCGGCCAGAGGTGTGGAAAGGGAGACCAATGGCTTCCGGTTGGCAATTCTCAAAGCCATTCTTGTTGACAATGACGACATGGGATGAGGGTGACTCGGGCGATGCCTCAAGGCCCCTCAAGCCTGTGCCTTACCTGGGTCTTCATTCTCTCCAAGGCATGGAAGATTCTGGTGCCTTGAGGACTGGGGTCTACAGCCCAGGAGACCCTGTGGGCCAGAAACTGAGTCATAAGGGTAAAGACACAGAGAGGTCCTGCGGCGCTGGGAAAGAGAGAGGGGGCAGGGAGCTACCAGAAGACAGATGAGGGCTGGAAACAGGGCCCCGGTTTCACGTTCTCCACCCCCAGGACAAGGTAGCATGGCGCCCCCACCCAGCCACCAAGGCTGTCCTGCTTTTAACAGAGTCCTGTGTTCCCAGAAACCCCTGGGCCCAGGCAAACCAGGACAGCTGGCCACCCTACCCACGCGCACATCTGATTCCAGCTCTTCTCCCCCCTCTAGCTTGCTCGGAAACACTCCCCTAGGTCCCCGGACTCTTCTCTCAGCCACAACTTACCTTGGTCCAGAAAGCTCAGGGAGGACAGGTCAGCGCAGGCTCCGCCAAGCTGCGCCCCCTGCGTCCCAGGGAACGGGAAAGCACGCTGGGCTCGGCACAGGCTCTGCCTGAGCTCTCCAGGGTCCAGCAGATGTGCCGGCGCATTTCCCCAGCACTAATCCCTCCACGTGCCCTCTGCCAAGGGGATTAGTCCCTGGGATCCCTGAGCAGCAGGAAAGGGGCAGATTTGTCAGGGCACTGGGGGCAGCACATGGCCCGAGATGCTCCAGGCTGGGGGCAAAGGCACGCTCTCCAGAGGAGTCTCTGCCAAACCCAATGTGGAGGAGAGGTGACAGGTGGCAGCTGCCAGAGTACGACCCACAGGGCCTCCTGGACCCCATCCAAAACCCCACACCAGCTCCTCACACACCTTGAGGAATAGAGGATTCCCAGGAACACAGTTTGAAGCTTTGTTTCTTTGTTTGTTTGTTTGTTTGATTTTTTCAGTACTGGGGATGGAACCCAGGGGCATTCTACCTCCAAGCTACACCCCCAGCCTTATTTTTATTCTTTATTTTGAAACAGGGTCCCATTGAGTTGCAGAGGGCCTCACTAAGTAGCTGAGGATGTCCTTCAACCGTGATCCTTCTGTCTCAGTCTCCAAATGCTGGGATTACAAGTGTGTGCCACCGTGCCCAGCTTCCAATTTTATTTTTCATTTGGAAGCACAGGCTTGCTAAGTCGCTGAGAGCCTTGCTTGTCGGGGCCCATTCGGCTGGACCGAGATGGCACCCAGGCTTGTTGCCAGCGTGGACTCAAGATGGCGCCTAGGCTTGCAGCCAAGTCACGAGGCTCACGAGGCTGGCGGTGCCCTGAGCCTGCGCAGTGAGCCCTATCAGGCGCCCTAAGGATGATCAGTGACGCAGCGCCTCGTGCTACCACCAGCCCGCCTATGAGAGGGTTAGAAATGCGCATGCCCTAGCTGTGGGAAGCTTGGGATTGGTGGAGTGATGAGGGAGGGGTTATGAGACTGATATATATTTGCCTGCTGTGCGCATTGGCGGCAGCAGCAGCAGTAGCAGCAGCATTATTATTGAGAAGGAGCATTAAAAGAGGAAGTAGCTTCATCAACAGAGTCGGCGTTTGTTTGTTTCTTCCCTAAGGCTCTGCTTGTCAGAGCCTTAGGGATGCGATACTTGCTAAGTGGCTTCGAAACTGTGATCATCCTGTCTCAGCCTCTCAAGTACTGGGCTTACAAGCGTATGCAACTATGCCTGGTTTTGGATTATAATCTTATTGCTGTTCCTCAGGACCTGATATGTGTATGGGTAGAGGCATATCTTCTGGGTCTCCTTCTGTAGCCCCCTTGACCGAAAACCTGGATGGTTTTGCCCAAACTCCACATTGTGTAGCTGTTGAGACAGGCTCAGAGAGGGAAAATGACGGGGTGAGGTCACACAGCAAGTTTAGTGGCAGTAATAAAGCCTGGAGCCAGGTCTTGTCCACTGTGCTTGGCTGCGAGGTTAGGCATCCCTGTAGCTCTGAGGGGGTCAGGCAGCCTGCCTCAAGGCGCAGGTGGGGACAGCATGCCAGATTCAGAGCTCAGGGACGCCTGTTTATCTACACCAAAGTCCCACGCAGCGGGCTGTCGTCTGACCATCGTGCATCCAGGACACCTGCAGCTCAGAGGAGTGAGTGTCCAGGAGTGGCAGACTTGGGGCCCAGCAGTCTTGATGTTCCCCGGACACACAAGGGCCTCGCCGTCTTGTCCCTGGGGCATGGACAGCATCTCAAAGCTAGTGCTGGACACCTGCCTCAGTTGTTCCACTCCAGGGTCCTGAAGCCTCCCCTCAGGTCACCCACTGGGAACCTCTCATTTGTTCTTGTGCCAGCTACCAAAGTAGCCAAGTGTTATACCTCAGACAGCAACTTAAGTTTAGCCCAACCAGAATCCATGACCTGTCATACAAAATATGGCCACCAGATGGCAGCAAACACCCACGTGTAAAACCTTAAGCACAGCAGGCAACACCCACCCCCCCACCCCACCCCCACCCCACCCCCACCCCCCCGGGACTGGGGCTGGGGCTGGAACTCAGGAGCATTTGACCTCCGAGCTACATCACCTGCCCTATTTTATTTTTTATTCTTAATTTTGAAACAGGGTCTCACTAAGTTGCAGAGGGTCTCACTAAGTAGCTGAGGCTGTCCATGAACCATGATCCTTCAGTCTGAGCCTCCCAAATGCTGGGATTACAAGCACGCGCCACCATGCCCGGTAGGCACCACCTTCTAAGGATCATTTTACTCTAGGGTGTGGTGGCATGCACCTGTAATCCCAGAATTTGGGAGATTGAGACAGGAGAATCATAGGTTCATGGCTAGCCTCAGCTACCTAGGCTCTCTGCAACTTAGTAAGACCATATTTTTAAAAAATAAATAATAAGACTAAAAGTGTAACTCAGAGATAGAATGCCCCTAGGTTCAATCTAAGTACTACAAAGAAAAAAAAAATAAAAGGAAAAGGAAAAAATATATGGCTAAAAAGATATCAAGGAAAATTTAAACCTTACTAATTTAGAAAAAACCTCTCAAAAGGACACATGAAGATCTTTAGCAGCCAGGCATGGTGGCACATGCTTGCATGGGAGGCTGAGACAGGAGGATCGCAGGTTCACGGACAACCTCAGCTACTTAGGCCCTGTTTCAAAATAAAAAGAGTGGTCGGGCGTGGTGGCGCACGCTTGTAATCCCAGCATTTGGGAGGCTGAGACAGGAAGATTGTGGTTTGCGGATAACCTCAGCTACTTAGGTGAGACCCTCCACAACTCAGTGAGACCATGTTTCAAAATAAAGAATAAAAAATAGGACAAGGGGTGTAGCTTGGAGGTCGAATGCCCCTGGGTTTCATCCCCAGACCAGCAAATAAATAAATATATATAGAGAGTGAAAAACAGGGCTGAGAGGTCTAGTTCAGAGATAGAATGCCCCTGGCTTCAATACCCAGTACAGAGAGACAGACAGACAGACACGTGCTATGGAAAAATAGATAGCCCTGGTCAGAGGGCAGATCAGAACGAAGTCAGCTGGTCAGGCAGCCCCACTGAGAGCCTGTTGCCCTAAGAAAGTGAAGGAGTCAGCTGTAGGAACAGCAGAGGAGGAGTGCTGGGGGCGGGGAGCAGGAGGACCAGTGTCTGGAGCTCACGAGCTGGGCAGAGTCGTAGATGAGGTAAGCTAAGGCTGGCAACAACCCAGATCAGCCTCCCAAGTACTGAGATCACAAGCATGTACCACCACACCCAGCTTTTACTTCTTATTTTGAAACAGGGTCTCACTAGGTTGCTGAGTCTCACTACTTGCTGAGGCTGTCCTTGAGCCTATGATCCTCCAGTCGCAGCCCCCCAAGTACTGGGATAACAGGCGTGCGCCACCACGCCCAGCCAACTGCTATTTTATAGACAAATGTGAGGTCATTCTCACCAATAAAGAAACCTGCCAAGCTCAGGAACTAGGGCAATTGCCTGTGGCCCAGAGGACGCCAAAGACCCTGTGGGACTGGAGACCGGCTGGAGTCACTTCTGCCTTAAGGAAGGGTCCCCTCCCACAGCCCCCCTGCTAGCTCATGGCTGGGACCCTGAAGGGAGCCGCCAAGGTCTTCCGCCACCGTGCAAATTGTTTCTCCAAGGTCCATCCCTCAATGGAGGAGAGAAGCCCATCAAACAGGCCCACTCTACAGGAGTAGAAACCAGCAGGGCTGATCATGGGATTCCAGGGGCTGTTGGAAAGCAGGGGAGACCGTGTAGACAGAGGCAGGCCTGGAGTACAAAGCCCATCGTGGGGGCCTGCGCCTTCTGGCCCTGGAGCCCACACCAAGGCCGAGGAAGGAGCCTGGACCCAGCTGGAGGAGCAACTGGGAGCCGCTGGGCTTCCTCGTGCAGTATCTATCTGGGCTTCCTGGCTTGGCAAAAGGCCCAGAAACAGCAGGGTCACTGCAGTGTGGCTCCTCTCCAGCAGTATCTCAAGCCACATACCCAGCACGTGGATTGAGCTGAGGATTCATGGCAGCCTGAGCCATTGTGGATCACGGGCTGTGCCTGTCTGTAGGATGAAGAGCTGCATAAATGTGAAATCCATGTACTGAATGCCCAGGAATGTCCCGTCGGTGCGAGAGTGCCTGTGCCCGTGGGTTTCAGGCTCTCATGAAGGCTCTTGTGCAGGAGTGCTATGTCCAAGCAATGAAAGACCTACCTCCAGAGCTCAGGCAAGTCCTGGAGAAACAAAAGCACAGCCCAACACCTGGCCAGCGGGGCCTCGACGTCACCGTGCAGAGGGGAGAAGCATGGTCACGCTGGCCCCGGGCGCTGTGGCTAGCTAGGAACAGTGCCCCTAGCCTGGTCAGAAAGCGAGACACCAGCCGGTGTGGTGGCACACACCTGTAATCTCAGTACTTGGGAAGCTGAGACAAGAGCATTGCAGGTTTGAGGCCACCCTCAGCAACTTAGTGAGACCTTATTTACTGGGTTCAGTCCCCAGTAAAACACACACACAGGCACACACACACACACACACACACACACACACACACACACACACATGCATGTCTCCTGAAGCTGGGTACAGTGGGGGGGGGGTATATTCAGTACAGTAATAGGTTGCTGCCTGCCTCAGCAGCAGTGAAATGCTCTTCCGCGGTGCCCGCCAAAGCCATTAGAGGGCACAGCAGGTCATTCACCCTCCCCGATCTCCATGTTCTTGCTCTGTCTGCTGGTGTCCATCATGTCCCCAGAGCAGCCAGCCCAGAGCCTTGGCCTCTGTGGAGACCCAGGGTCGCCATTCTGCCCTCACAGCCAGCCTCTGGAGACCACAGAAGGTGACTGCAGGACAGAGGCCTGCTGCACAGGCAGTGACCACAGCAAAGTCCCCCCTTGCAGGGCTGGTGGATGGTACATAGACAGCGTCAGCGCTGCCTGCCTAGAGCCATGCCCAGCAAGTGGTCCATTGGAAAAAAACACTTCTGATGTCCACCACGGAGGAACCAAAGTCACGCTGACCCAGTAATTCTTCAGAGGGAGCAGTTCTTTCTGCTCCCGGTGCTGCAGCGTGGATAAGGTGCGTGGCATGCCTACTCCTGAATCAGCACAGCCAGGCAACCTGCAAGTGGTCAGGGTGGAGGAGCAGCGGCTGCTCGTTGGCAGGGCCGCCGCTGAGCGGCTTCCATCCTCAGAGGTGTCCTAGCGGGACGTGTAGCCCCGGCAAGGACGATAGTCAGAGCCCTGACAGTCTGGGCGCCGTCTCCCCGTGGAAGAGAACAGCCCCACACGCTGAATTTGTGTCCATGGTGGTCAAATCCATCTTAACTGTGGCCAGTCAAGAACCACACAGGCTACTGAGAACAGCACGGGCTATCCCACCTAGCCCTCCTTGAGCTACAGTCCAGCATTACTGGCAAGTCTCACACACACACACACACACATGTGTGCGCGCATGTGTGCACAGTTTGTAGTTGGGTTGCTGGATTCGTTTCCACAGCGGGGTTACCTTATGGATGTTCTTGTGGTCCAGCTCTGGGTGGCCTAGAGGCCTGACCATTCAGCATAACTATCAGCAATGGCCTGCAATGCTGTGGGAAAGGCGCCAGTTACAAGGGTCTGAGCAGGACACAGGGAGCCCACAAGGGATTGCAGCAGCCCTGAGCAGGTGACCTATGGGGACGGTGGGCCCAAAGGGAACCAGAAGGAGAGAATTATGTAGAGAGAACTCCCTGGGCTCTTCTAGCCCCACACGAGCTCAAGGAGCGCCCCCAGGAGGGAGCTGGGGAAAGAAGTTCTTCAGCGGCCCCTTTGCCTCCAGCCTTCTAGAGAATCATTGGTGAAACCCACTGGCCAGAGCTATGGGGAATGAACCTGACGCTCCCTCCACACAGGGCCCTGGGCGGAAAAGCCAGGAAGCAAAGGAGAGCAGACCACGGGCAGGGAGGAGAGGAACCACACAGAGAGGGTTGGGGGTTTGGGGGTTTGGGGTTGGTTGTTGGATTTTGTGTATATATGGTATTGGCATGAACACAGGGGCATTCTACTTCTGAGCTCTATCTCCAGCCTTATTTTCTTATTTTTTTTTATTTTGATACAGTCTAAGTTATGTCACTAAGTTGCTGAGGCTGGCTGTAAGCCTGCAAGCCTTTCTTTCAGCCTCCCTAGTTCAGAGATTATAAGTGTGTACCACCATGCTCAGCTGTTTTTGTTTGTTTGTTTGTTTGTTTGTTTGTTTGAAACAGGGTCTCACTAGGTTGTTGAGAAAGTCTTACTACATTGCTGAGGCTGTCCTCAAACCTGAGCACCTCCTATCTCAGCCTCCCAAGTACTGGGATTATAGGTGTGCACCACCAGGCCTGGCTAGGGTTGTGGAGTTTTTGTTTTTGTTTAGTTTTGGTACTGGAGATTGAGCCCAGGGGCATTCTACCTCCGAGCTACACCCACAGCCCTATTTTATTTTTGAAACAAGGTCTCGCTAGGTTGATCAGTCTCACTACTTGCTAAGGCTATACTCAAATCTGTGATCCTTCTGTCACAGGCGTGCACCTCCATGCCTGGCTGGGTTGTGGGTTTTGTTTGTTTGTTTGTTTGTTTGTTTGTTTGTTTGTTTGTTTTGCAGTACTGGGGATTGAACCCAGGGGTGGTGAACCCAATCCTCCTGTCTCAGCCTCCCAAGTACTGGGATTACAAGTATGCACCACCACGCTCGGCTATTGTTTTGTGTGTATGTGGTTCTGGAGATTGAACCCAGAGGTATTCTACCTACAAGCTATACCTTCAGTCCCCTTTTTAATTGTTTTGTTGTTGTTGTTGTTGTTGTTGTTGTTTTGTTTTGTTTTGTTTTGTTTGCAGGACTGGGGATAGAACTCAGGACTATTCTACCTTTTTTGGGGGGGTACTGGGGATAGAACCCAGAGGCATTCTCTGAACTACACCCCAGCCCTATTTTTTATTATTATTATTATTTTTTTAAACAGGGTCTCATTGAGTTGCAAAGAGCCACACTAAGTAGTTGAGGCTGTCTTCAAACCATGATCTTCCTGTCTCAGCTTCCCAAATGCTGGGATTACAATCTTGTTTTTTTTTTGTTGTTTGTTTGTTTTTGTTTTTTGGTGGTACTGGGGTTCCTGGAAGCCCTTCTACCTCCAGGCTACACTCCCAGACCTATTTTTACATTTTTATTTGGAAACAGGGTCTCCTAAGCCAGCGCGCGCGGCTGGCTTCGAACCTGTGCGATCCTCCTGTCTCTGCCTCCCAAGCGCGGGGATTACAAGCGTGCGCCACCACGCCCGGCTTTTGTTTTGTTTTGTTTTGAAATAGGTATCACTATGTTGCTGAGAGTCTTGCTAAATTGCTGAAGCTGGACTCAAACATGCAATCCTCCTGTTTCAGCCTCCAAAATGCTGAGATTACAGATGTGTGCCACCAGGCCTGGCTGAGTTGTCGTTTTTTATTTATTTTTTGTGGTACTGGGGTAGAACCCAGGGGCTTTTCTACCTCCGGGGTTTACTCCCAGACCTATTTTATATTTTATTTGGAAACAGGATCTCACTAAGTTGCTGGGAGCCTCACTCAGTAGCTGAGGCTGGCTTCAAATTTGTGCAATCCTCCTGTCTCAGTCTCCCAATCACTGGGATTACAAGGATGCGCCACAACACCCGGCTGAGTTGTGATTTTAAATAGAAAGGTTAAGGTCACTACAAAATACTCATTTGAGTGAGGATCTGGAGGGGTGCAGTAACTCCATTTTTTTTTTTTTTTTTTTTTTGGTGGTACTGGGGTTCCTGGAAGCCCTTCTACCTCTGGGCTACACTCCCAGACCTATTTTATATTTTTATTTGGAAACAGGGTCTCTTAAGCCAGCAAGGCTGGCTTCAAACCAGCGCAATCCTCCTGTCTCAGCCTCCCAAGCGGGGGGATTACAAGCGTGCGTCACCACGCCCGGCACTCCATCTGTTCTGATGTGAATGTGTTCCCCAAATTTATGTGTTGGAAACCTGATCTCCCATGCAACACATTGGAGGCGTAGCCTTTCAGGAGCTAAGTCACAAGAGCTGTGTCCTCACAAGTGGGTCAGTGCTGTCAGCAAAGGGCCTGGCAAACGCTGTCCCTTCTCTTTTGCCCCCTGCCTTCTGCCCTGTGAGAACACAGAGTTCCTGCCTCTGGGGGATGCAGGGTCCCAGGTGCCATCTTAGAAGCAGAGACCAGATCCCCGCCAGACACTGACCTGCCCGCACCTCCATCTTGGACTTCCCGGACTCTAGAACTGTGAGAAATAAATTTCTGCTCTTTTACAGAAATGTGAGGCGTTTCCTTACAGCCTCCCAAAGTGGACCAAGATAGAAACCGATCTCGGAGAAGTGAGGCATTATAACAAACACCTCAAAACATGGAAGCAAGCCAGGCGTGGTGGCTCACATTTGTAAATCCAGTGCTTGGGAGGCTGAGGCAGGAGCAGCCCAGGTTCGAGGCCACCCTCAGCAACTTAGACCCTATTTCAGAATAAAAACTAATAATAGGGCTGGGGGTGTAGCTCAGAGGTAGGGACATCCCTGAGTTCAATCCCAGTATATAAAAAAATAAACAAATGGAAGCTTTGGGATGGGTAATGAGTAGAAGCCCAGAGACGTTTGAAGACTGTGCTGGAAAAGCCAGCCCTTCAATGAACAGAGTGTTCAGGACAGTGCTGGAAGGGTGCAGAAGAGCGGAGCGGTAGGAAAAGCCCTTTCTCCTCCGCGATTACTTCTGTGGCTGTGGCGGTGAAGAGCACTCCAATGAGGACCCAGACAGAGACGGGGAGCGAGGTGTCGGAGCCCGTGTGAGGAGCGGTGAGCCGGCTGTCCTAGCCACTAGGGAAGGCGGGCCTGGATGGATGGCCGGGTGTGGGTGGACGGCCCTGGAGCCACAGCCGCAGGACACCGCCTGGCTTCTCTTAATTCATTATGCTACAGGAGAAGACAGCAAAAGGATTGAGAGAATAATTTATAATTAGAAAGGAAGTAGGCTGTAAGACTTCGATATATCCCAACCTAGCTAAGCAAACAAAGAAATGTATTTAGGAAAGAAAATCAAGGCCTTGTGCAAACAACTTTTTATGAGCCGAGCGTGGTTGCACACGCTTGTAATCCCAGCATTTGGGAGGCTGAGACAGGAGGATCTGGGTTCGCGGCCAGTCTTAGTGAGGCCCTTTGCAACTCAGTGAGATCCTGAGACCCTGTTTCAAAATGAAGAATAAAGCCGGGCGTGGTGGCGCACATGTAATCCCCGCGCTTGGGAGGTAGAGACAGGAGGATCGCGCGGGTTTGAAGCCAGCCGCGCTGGCATAAGAGACCCTGTTTCAGAAATATAAAATAGGCCTGGGAGTGTAGCCCGGAGGTAGAAGGGCTTCCAGGAACCCCAGTACCACCAAAAAAAAAAAAAAAAAAAAAGGAAGAAAAAGAATAAAAAATAGGGCTGGGGGTGTAGCTTGAAGGTAGAATGCCCCTGGGTTCCATCCCCAGACCCGCAAAAATAAATAAATAAATAAAATTAGGTATTTTATGGTGCACACCTATAATCTCAGGACGTGGGAGGCTAAGACGAGATCCCAGGTTTGAGGCCAGCCTCCAGCAACTTAGTGAGTTTAGCGAGGCTCTCAACAACTTAGTGAGACCTTGTTTTCCAAAATAAAAAAATAAAGCCAGGTGTGGTGGCACACACTTGTAATAGCAGTACTTGAGAGGCTGAGACAGGAGGATCCAGTTTCCTGGTCAGCCTCAGCTACTTAGTGAGGCCCTCTGCAACTTAATTAAACCTTGTTTCAAAATAAAAAATAAAAAATAGGGCTGGGAGGATAGCTCAGAGATAGAATGTCCTATGGGTTCCATCCCTAATACTGCAAATATAATAATAATGATAATGATGATGATGATAATAATAATAATAATAATAATAATAATAATAATATAGTGCTGGATTATAGCTTGGAGGTAGAACACCTCAGGTTCAATCCCCAGTGCTCCCCCACACTAAATAAATAAATAAATAAATAAAATGTTTTGTTATAACAGCACAGACAGACTAAGATACCCTCAAATCTCAACAACTCTTGCTCTATTTTACAGTTGAGGAGACTGAGGAAAAGTAAGAATAAACAGTTGAGTTCCCCAAGATCAACCGGGCATTGTGGCACACGCCTGTAATCCCAATACTTGGGTGGCTGAGACAGGGGATCACAGTTTCAAAGCCACCCTCAGTAAGTAGCGAGACTTTCAGCAACCTAATGAGACCCGTTTCAATAAACAAATAAATAAAAAGGGCTTGTGATATAAATCGGAGATAGAACGCCCCTGGGTACAATCCTTAGTACCAAACACACACACACACACACAAAAAAAAAGTTGTCTAAGATCACACAGCGGAGAGTTGGTAGATTTTTTTAAAGACAGTTTCAGAACTAGCCTCGGCAACTTAATGAGACCCTGTTTCCAAATGAAAAAAGAGAACTGGGGTGATGGCACGCGCCTGCAATCCCAGCACTTGAGAGGTTGAGGCAGGAGGACTGCAGGGTCGAGGACAGCCTCAACAAGTAATGAAATTCTCATCAACCTAGCGAGATCCTGTTTTAAAATAAAATGTAAAGCCGGGCGTGGTGGCGCACGCTTGTAATCCCCGCGCTTGGGAGGCAGAGACAGGAGGATCGCGCAGGTTCGAAGCCAGTCGCGCGCGCTGGCTTAGGAGACCCTGTTTCCAAATAAAAATGTAAAAATAGGTCTGGGAGTGTAGCCCGGAGGTAGAAGGGCTTCCAGGAACCCCAGTACCACCAAAATAATAATAAATAATAATAATAATAATAATAATAATAATAGTAAAAAAAATAGATATATGACTACAATGCACCAATAAAAATAAAATTAAAAAATAAAAAAAGGGCTGAGGATGTAGCTTGGAGGTAGAATGCCCCTGGGTTCGATCCCTGTAGCAAAAGATGGAGAGGGTGGGGTAGGGCACGCAAACATGAAGCTGTCACTAACAATCATAGATGTTATTTATGGAGCACCGTCTCTGGAGTAGCCACTGTGTTAAGCGCTGGGGTCAGGGTGTACAGATGAGCCTGATGCGATCTATTTGACCTTAAAGAGAGAGAGTATCATCTAATTGGAGGTTGGGAAGGAAACAGAGGCATGCGTACAAATGAAAGCCCAGCCGACTGCGGCAGGGTCTACTACGCAGCTACGAACAAGTGCTGCGGAACACCAAGGAAGGATGTTCGCGCGGCCAGGGTGAGAGCAGCTTCCCAGAGATGGTGGCTTTGGGAGAAATGAAGAATTATAACCGCAGAAATAGGAAAGGAAGGAGGTCTGGCAAAGAAAGCATGTTGAGCAAAGACAGGGATGCCTCCGGGGGATAGCTTGGACATCTGGTTTGGCTCAAATGCATGAGATTTTTGCCAAGAGACAATTTTTGGTAGCACATCAACGTGGCATTAGTTCACACGGAATCTCAGTGAGATGATCTCCCTTCTAATTCTCCTTATGGAGGGAAATCTCAGCATGGTACTAGCTGGTCTCTCAAACTTTTGTTTTGTTTTTTTGTAGTACCAGGGATTGAACTCAGGGACATTCTACCTCCGATCTACACCTCCGATCTACACCCCCAGCCCTATTTTATTCTTTTGTGTGTGTGTGTGTGTGTGGTTCTGGGGGTGGAACCCAGGGGCTTTCTACCTCCAGGCTACAGTCCCAGACCTATTTTCTATTTTATTTGGAAATAGGGTCTCAGTTTCTGAAAGCCTCACTAAGTAGCTGAGGCTGGCTTCGAACCTGTGCCATCCTCCTGTCTCAGCCTCTCAAGCGCGGAGATTACAAGTGTGTGCCACCATGCCCAGCCCTATTTTATTCTTTATTTTTATTTTGTTTATTTATTATTTTGGGGGGGGTGGTACTGGGGTTCCTGGAAACCCTTTTACCTCCGGACTACACTCCCAGAACTATTTTATATTTTTATTTGGAAACAGGGTCTCTTAAGCCAGCAAGGCTGGCTTCGAACCAGGGCGATCCTCCTGTCTCTGCCTCCCAAGCGCGGGGATTACACACGCCCAGCTTATTCTTTATTTTGAAGCAGGGTCTCACTAAGTTGCCGAGGGCCTCACTAAATAGCCGAGGCTGCCTGCAAACCTGCAGTCCTCCTGTCTCTGCCTCCCAAGCGCGGGGATTACAAGTGTGTGCCACTACCCAGCTTCATCTCACTTTTTAGCCCCCAATTTACAGGCTCTGATCCTTCAGTGGGCAATCAACATCTGGGTAGAACTTAACATGGGTTGTTTTTATTGCTTTTACTTTTACAGCTATGTACTATTTAATTCAGTGATTTTTAAAATATGGCTTTAATTTACAGAAAATTTGTTAATTATTTATTTTCCCTTACAGATGAATTAAGAAAATAAATTATTTCTGTGGTGCTTGGGAAAGAACCCAGAGTCACTCTCCCACTGAGTGTCACCCCCAGCCATCATCATTATTATTATTATTATCATCATCATCATCATCATCATAAATTTGGTGTTGAGGATTGAATCCAGGGGCATTCGTTCTCTGAGCTGTACTTTTTTATTGTTGTTTTTAAAATGGTCTCTCTATGTTGCTGAGCTGTTTTTGAACCTGCGATTCTCCTGTCTCAGTCTCCCAGTACTGGGATTACAGGTGTGTGGCACTGTGTCCAGCTAAAAACTGTTCATTTATAGCTGGGCGTGGTGATGCACACTTGTAATCCCAGTACTTGGGAGGCTGAGACAAGAGGATCACAGGTTTATAGACAGCCTCAACTACTTTTGCAACTTAGTGAGACCTTATTTCAAAAATAAAGAATAGCTGAGCATGGTGGCGCACGCTTATTAATCCCAGCATTGGAGAGGCTGAGACCAGAGGATCTCGGTTCACGGCTAGCCTCAGCTACTTAGTGAGGCCCTCTGCAACTTAGTGAGACCCTGTTTCAAAATAAAGAATAAAAAATAGGGCAGAGGGTGTAGCTCAATGCCCCTGGGTTCCATCCCCAGTATCACAAAAAAGAAAGAAAGAAAGAACGCAAGGCCTGGTGGCGCTTGTCATCCCAGCGCTTGGGAGGCTGAGATAGGAGGATCGCACAGGTTCGAAGCCAGCCTCAGCTACTTAGTGAGCCCCTGTTTCCAAATAAAGTATAAAATAGGTCTGGGAATATAGCCTGAAGGTAGAAAAAGCCCCTGGGTTCCACCTCCAGTACCACACACACACACACACACACACACACACACACACAAAGCAAGAAATAAAGAATAAAAATTAAGGCTGGGGGTATACATTGGAGGTAGAATGCCCCTGGGTACCATCCCCAGTACTGCAAAAATAAACAAATAAATAAGTAAACCATTGATTTAAAGGGGTCCTATGAAGGCTGAGGGTGCATCTCAGTGGTAGAATGAATACTTGCCTAGCATACACAATGCCCTGGGTTCAATCCCCAGTCTCCCTCTCTCCTCTCTCTCTCTCTCTCTCTCTCTCTCTCTCTCTCTCTCTCTCTCTCTCTCTCTCACACACACACACACACACACACACACACACACACTACTGAGGCACACACTCAAGTGGCTCATTTGCTGCCTGGTCGACGTGCACGTATGGGTGTATTTTCCCCTTGGTTTTCACTGGGTGCCATGGCTTGTAAAGCTTGTCCCCAGAGGTTTGTGTGCTGAGGTTTGGTGTCTACTGGAATGGCATTGGGAGGTAGTGGGACCTTACAGAGGTGGAGCCTATGGGAGGCGATAGGTCATTGGAGGCACCACTCCCAGAGGGTTAATGCCCCACTCCAGGAAGTAGATTGGGTCTTATGGGACTGGATTGGTTACCTTTTAGAGAGATTTATTATAAAGCAAATTCAGCTTTCTTGGCTTCCTCTCTTACTTCCTCTCTCCAAATGTGACACTTTTCACACACTTGCCCCTGCCCTGTGATGCTATCTGCCATGACACTCTCAGGAGAAGCTGATGCCAGCACCATACTTTTGGACCTCCAGAACTGTGAGTTATATAAACCTTTTTTCTTGATAAAATTCCCAGTCCCAGGTATTTTGTTACAGAAAAAAAAAGACTAGGCCAGGCGTGGTGGCGCTTGTAATCCCAGCATTTGGGAGGCTGAGACAGGAGGATCTCGGCTCACAGACAGCCTCAGCTACTTAGTGAGGCCCTTTGCAACTCAGTGAGACCCTGTTTCAAAATAAGGAATAAAAAATAGGGCTGGGGGTGTAACTTGGAGGTAGAATACCCTTAGGTTCCATCCCCAGTATCGCCAGAATGAAAAAGACTAATACACTGAGTCAAGATAAGGTGGGCAGAGGTTAGTCCACCTCAGGCTCATTAGATGGGGGAATTGGAACTACAATCAGAGATGGAGAAAATCGACTCATGCCTCCTTATTCTGTGTTTCCTTGAGAAATTCCGATGTCTGCTTGGCCGCCGGTGGTGATTCATTTTATTCCACATGATGAACATCTGGTTTTCTAAGACCTTCAGCTTTAGCTCACTGAACAGAAGCCGCTCGAGGATCTTGTCCTGGAGGGCAAAGCAGGCGTGCAACCTCTCCACTTCTTTGGTGTTGATGGCTTGGTTGTTGTCGTTGCTGCTGGGTTTGGCTTCTTCGGGAGCCTTTGGTTTCTCTTCCTCCTTCTAAGCTCCCACCACCGGGAAAAAGAAAACATTGGTTAGTTACGATCGTGGATAATCGCTTCCACCGTGGATCACCTGCTCCAGCCTTCATCTCCATCTCTTCTCACGTCTGCCTCCAGGGAGCAGCATCCTTCTTGCCACATTTTGTTGGTGAGAGAATTTGGACCCAGCTAGGGAAGGTCACTCTCTCGGTTCACAAGGGCCCCAAACTCCCCAGAGCCAGGGTTACCTTTGGGCCGTAGGAATCACCTGCCAATCATAGCAAGAGTGGGATCGGAACTTGCAATGCGGCATGCACAGAGAGATGGCACAGAAAATAAAATCCAGATGCTTCCCCTAATTAGCAAGAACTAGGAGGAAAGGGGTAACAGGAGGAGGTCGAGTAGTAGAAAGGGCCCTATTGAGAAGCAATTAAGGTGACCAATCAGAGGGGAGGGGATGGGGGAGGATGGAATCTCTTTAAACTCATGTGGTATGTAAAGAGTTATATCAAAGATACCAATTAAGCATGGGATCGAGGGGAGGGAGGGAATGAGATGGGGATTGGATGAGGGCTTATTGGATGATATATGCTTGTATATCCTCTCAAGTCTTGTATTCCAAAGGGATGGATGATTAAAAAAATAATAAATAAATAAATAAGATGTAAAGCCCTTAACCCAACTATGTCTGTCTCCAGAGTCTTCATTTTTCCAGTGTGTCTCTCTAAGCACTTTGGTCCAGGGAAACCTCAGCCCGCAGCCTTGGTTTGGTCTCGTGGCAGGCTCTTATCTCTTGAGTCCTCATTAATCCTCACCTGTCCCTCTACCCCCCTTTAATAATCACACTTTATTTTTTTTAATTCAAGTAAAAACTACAGGTTTTTTACAGAGCATTTTAAAATTAAATATTTCAGGCATGCGCAAAAAAAGTAATTAATAGAACAAATATCCATGTTCCTGCACTGTTCGAGAAGTAAAATGTCATAAATATAATTGAAGTCCCATGTGGGCCTCCCTTCTATTGCTCCCTGCCTGCAACATCATTTCTTCAACTGTAATCCTGAATTTGGTATTTTTTTCCAGGAATTTTTTTTTTTCTAATGGGAGGCTATTTGTTCTCCCAGGGATTTTTGGCAATGCCTAGGGATATTTTTCTTTGTGCAGGGGTGATACTGGTGTCGCTTGAGTACAGGCTAGCAGTAGTGGTCAACTCCTAACAATGCACAGGATGGCCCCTGCAACAAATTATTCTGCCCAGAACGTCAGTAGAGCCATGGTTGAGACATCTTGCCTTAATTAGTATTTTCATTACACATATGCATCCTAATTTTTTGTGTGTGATACTGGGGATGGAACCCCGGGGCATTCCACCTCTGTGCTACACCTCCAGCCCTATTTTTTATTCTTTATTTTGAAACAGGGTCTCGCTGAGTTGCAGAGGGCCTCACTAAGTAGCTGAGGCTGTCCGCGAACCGCGATCCTCTTGTCTCAGCCTCCCGAATGCTGGGATTACAAGCGTGCGCCACCACGCCCAGCTCAATATAGGATATTTTTTTGCATGATTTTAGACATTATGTAAACGATATCTGCTATAGCTTGGATCTGGAATGTGGACCAGAGGCCCATGTGTTAGAGGCAGTGCTCTTAGAATGTGGTAGATCCTTTTTGAGGGGATTATAAAGGGAATTGTATGGCCATGGCTTTTTAACAATTTTTTACTTTCTGGCTGTGAGGTGAGTGATTTTATTCCACTACACTCTCTACTGAAAAAGCCTAAAGAATGATGGGTATCCCCAGTCATGAAGTTCTAAATTGTGAGCCAGAATGAATTTTTTTTCTCTTTAGAAGTTGATTGTTTCAGGTATATGCTATAGTAATGAACTGTTGACAAAATGTAATTTACGCACATTTCTGCTGTCTTCAATATATCTTAGAGCTGTGTCTATATCGATGCATGTATCTCTAATCATTAAAAAAAAAATTTCACTCCAAAAAGTTGATACTAGCCGGGCATGGTGGCGCATGCTTATAATTCCCCCCCCACTTGGGAGACGGAGACAGGAGGATTGTGCAGGTTCGAAGCCAGTCTCGCTGGCTTAAGAGACCCTGTTTCCAAATAAAAAAGTATAAAATAGGTCTGGGAGTGTAGCCTGGAGGTAGAAGGGCTTCCAGAAACCCCAGTACCACTAAAAAAAAAAAAAAAAAAAGTTGATACTAGCCGGGAATGGTGGTGTACACTTGTAATCCCCATGCTTGGGAGGCAGACAGGAGGATCACACAGGTTTGAAGCCAGTCTCACTAGCTTAAAAGACCCTGTTTCCAAATAAAAATATAAAAAATAGGTGTCTGGGAGTGTAGCCCAAAGGTAGAAGGGTTTCCAGGACCCCAGTACCCAGTACCACAAAAAAAAAAAAAAAAGAGCCAGCCATGGTGGCACACGCTTATAATCCCAGCATTGGGGAGGCTGAGACAGGAGGATCGCACAGGTTTAAAGCCAGCCTCAGCTACTTAGTGAGGCTCTCATCAACTTAGTGAGACCCTGTTTCCAAACAAAGTATAAAATAGGTCTGGGAGTATACCCCGGATGTAGAAAAGCCCCTGGGTTCTACCCTCAGTATCATAAAATAAAATAAAAGCAAAAAGTTGATACTAGCTGGGCATGGTGGCGCATGCTTATATTCCCAGCATTGGGGAGGCCGAAACTGGAAGATTGCGGTTCACGGACAACCTCAGCTAATTATTAATTAGTGAGGCCCTGTTTAATTAATTAATTAGTGAGGCCCTGTTTCAAAATAAAAAATAAAATATAGGGCAGGGGGTGGAACTTCGAGTTTGAATGCCCCTGGGTTCCATTCCCAGACCTGCAAAAAAAAAAAAAAAGTTGATTCTGCCAGACATGGTGGCTCACGATTGTAATCCCAGTGGTTGGAAGTCTAAGACAGGAGGATCGCAGGTTTGTGGCCAGCCTCAGCTACTTACTCCGCAACTTAGTGAGACCCTGTTTCAAAATAAAGAATAAAAAACAGAGCTGGGGGATGTAGTTCAGAGGTAGTATGCCCTTGGATTCAATCCCCAGTACAATCAATCAATCAATCAATCAATCAAAAGTTGACACTGTTGTTGAAGCAGGTTGACAACAAACAGGCCGGAGGAGAATCTGGGATGGTCCCCGTGGTATAGCTAAGACCACCAAGGCCTGTGGATAGAAGTAATCTTTTCCAAGTCTCCCCAACAGGAAGCCACAACACAGACTGTGATGACACTTTCTCTGTTCCCCACCTTCCCATCTAGAGGACTATGTCAGGGAATAACCCCCAGCAGACGCTAAGCCCCCTCTTGCTCACCTTACAGGGCTCTGGGGGGGTGGCCTTGAAATCAGACTTGACCAGCCAGTTGCTAAGCAACAGCAGAAGGAAGAGGAACCCAAACACGGCTGGCTTATAGCTCATCAGCCAGGCCACCACTGCGCCCATGGTGCCCGAGGAAGCAAGTACCCCATGGAGACTCCTAAAGAGAAATATCAGTTGCCCCAACATTATGGCATGAAGGCACACAGGCCCAGGGCCCCTGCCTCAGTCTCCCCCATGGCAGGAGTCACCCTCTCCTCTGGAGTCATAGCCAGCTCCTCCCCCGCCCAGCCGCATAACAATATCAATCACTCCTGTGGCTTTGGCACCCTGGGTGTCCAGACTCTTTGCAAGCGTCATCCAATGGCCTCACAAGAGCCAGGTGATGTGGGCCTTAGTGGTGCCACACGCATTCAGCAGTCCTGGGCCTGGCCTCTGGAGGTGAAAGGACCAGTGGTGTAGAGAGAGTGGGGATGCCAGTGAGGAAGAGAATATCCACAGTTCAGAGATGAGGCAAGATTGTTATTGCTTGTACTTTTATTGTTTTTTGGGTCTAGATGGAACCCAGGGACATTCTACCTTTGAGCTATACCCCCAGCTATTTGGAAACAGTCTCACTGAGTTGCAGAGGTTGATCTGGAAACTGTGATCCTCCTGTCTCAGCCTTCCAAGCACGGGGATAACAAATGTGCACCACCACGCCCTGTTTACTGCTTGTACTTTGACAGTCATACTAGAATATTGTTTTAACGGTCCTATTGGTCACCTGATGCTTTAGAAAGGAAGGAAAGGCCAGGCGTGGTGACGCACGCTTGTAATCCATTTGGGAGGCTGAGACAGGAGGATCTCGTGGTTCACAGACAGCCTCAGCTACTTGTGAGGCCCTTTGCAACTCAGTGAGACCTTGTTTCAAAATAAAGAATAAAAAAATAGAGCTGGGGGTGTAGCTTGAAGGTAGAATGCCCCTGCGTTTCATCCCTAGTACTGCAGAAAGAAAGAAAGAAAGAAAGAAAGAAAGAAAGAAAGAAAGAAAGAAAGGAAGAAAGAAAAGATAACTTACTAATTTTGGGGGAGGTATTGGAGATTGAACTCAGGGGTATTCTATATCTGAGTCCTACTCCCAGACCCCCTTTTTGTGGCACTGAAGATTGAACCCAAGGGCATTCTACCTCTCAACTACACCCCCAGCCCCATATATATATATAAACAGGTTGATGAAAGTTTCACTACTTGCTGAGGCTTTCCTTGAACCTGTAATCATCCTGTCTCAGCCTCTCAAATAAGTACTGGAATTACAAGCCTGCACCACCATGCCCAGCTCTTTTCTTATTTTTTATTTTGACCATGCCCAGCTTGGCTTACTATTTTATTTTATTTTATTTTATTTTATTTTATTTTATTTTTTGGTACTAGGGATTGAACCCAGGGGCATTCTATCTCTGAGCTATATCTCCAGGCCTATTTTATTTTTTTTATTTTTTTGTGGTACTGAGATTGAAAACCAGGGGCTTTCTACCCCCAGGCTATACTCCCAGAACTCTTTTTAAAATATTTAATTTGGAAACAGGGTCTCACTAAGTTGCTGAGAACCTCACTAAGTGGCTAAGGCTGGTGTTGAACCTGTGAGATCCTCCTGTCTCAGCCTCCCAAGTGTGGGGATGGGGATTATAAGCGTGTGCCACCATGCCCAGCCCTATTTTCTTTTTCTTTCTTTCTTTCTTTCTTTCTTTCTTTCTTTCTTTCTTTCTTTCTTTCTTCTTTCTTTCTTGTGGTACTGGGGTTCCTGGAAGCCCTTCTACCTCCGGGCTAGTGGGCTACACTCCCAGACCTATTTTTTAATATTTTTATTTGGAAACAGGGTCTCTTAAGCCAGCGTGGCTGGCTTTGAACCTGTGTGATCCTCCTGTCTCTGCCTCCCAAGCGCAGGGATTACAAGCGTGTGCCACCACACCTGGCTCCTATTTTCTTTTTTTAACTTTTTTTTTTTTTTGGTACTGGGAATGGAACTCAGAGACATTCTACCTCCAAGCTGCACTCCCAGTCCGATTTTATTTCTTATTTGGAAACAGGGTTTCACTAGGTTGCTCAGAGCCTTGCTAAATTGCCAAGGCTGGCTTTGAACCTGCGTTCCTCCTGTCTCAGCCTCCCAAGAACTGAGATTACAAGCGTGCTCCACCAAGCACGGCTCAACTTTTATTTATTATTTTTCAGTACTGGGGATGGAATCCAGGGGCATTCTACCTCTGAGCTACACTCCCAGCTCGATTTTTTATTCTTTATTTTGAGACAGAATCTCACTGAGTTGCAAAGGGCCTCACTAAGCAGCTGAGGCTGGCCGCGAACCCAGGTCCTCCCAAATACTGAGATTATACACACGTGCCACCACGCCCAGCTTATTTTTTTTAATTTTGGAACAGAGTCTCACTAAGTTGCTGAGGGTCTCACTAAATTGCTGAGGCTGGCCTCCAACCTTTGATCCTCTTGTCTCAAGTTCCCAAGTATTAGGATTATAACATGTGCTGCCATGCCCAGTTTACATTTTTTTTTTTTTTTTTTGGTACTAGGGATTGATTGAACCCAGGGATGTTCTACCTCCAAGCTACACCCCCAGCCCTTTTTATTTTTTGTTTTGAAACAGAGTCTCACTAGGTTGCTGAGAGTCTTGATAAATTGCTCTGGCTGGTCTAAATCTGTGATCCTCCTGTCTCAGCCTCCAGAATACTGGAATTACAGGGGTGGACTACTATGGTAGGAAGATGTTTCCTTTTTTTTTTTTTTTTTTTTGTATTGAGGATTGAACCTAGAGGAGTTCTATCTTGGGCTACATCATCCTCAGCTCGATTTTTAATTTATTTTGAAACAGTTTCTCACTCAGTTGCAGAGGACCTCACAAGTTGTTGAGGCTGGCCTGGCCCTGAAACTGACAATCTTCCTGTCTCGGCCTCCCAAGTACTGGGATTACAAGCATGTGCCACCACGCCAGGCTAGATGTTATTTTTTTTTTTATTGGATGTATTTGTCTAATAATTTCATGTCTGGGTATAATCTAAAAGAATGAGAAAAAGGAAAACATCCTAAGGAAATATTTAAAGTATGTATACAAGTTGGGGCAAGGGCACATGCCAACCTATTATTCCAGTCCTTGGAGGCTAAGACAGGAGAATCACAAGTTTGAGGATAGCCTCAGAAATTTAGTGAGATTCTCAGCAACTTAGTGAGACCCATTTTAAAATAAAAAATGAAACAGAGCCGGGTGTGATGGCGCATGCTTGTAATCCCAGTACTTGGGAGCTGAGACAGGAGGATTACCGGTTTCAAGGCCAGCCTCAGAAAGGTGTGAGGCCCTCCGCAACTTAGGGAGACCCTGTTTCAAAATAAAGAATAAAATAGGCCGGGCGTGGTGGCGCACGCTTGTAATCCCCACGCTTGGGAGGCTGAGACAGGAGGATCACACAGGTTCGAAGCCAGCTTCAGCTTCTTAGTGAGGCTGTCAGCAACTTAGTGAGACCCTGTTTCCAAATAAAGTATAAAAAATAGGTCTGGGAGTATAGCCCAGAGGTAGAAAGCCTCTGGGTTCCACCCCAGTACCACCCCCAAAAAAAAAAAAAAATAGGGCTGGGGTGTGTAGCTCAGAGGTAGAATGCCCCTGGGTTCAATCCCCAATATGTTGGGAGCCATTAAGGCCTTTTCCTAGATTGGTGTCTCTGACTCAGCTGACTGTCCTTCGCCCAGAGTCAACAAGGTTTGGGGTTATGGAAAGTTCAAAGAGGTCTGAGAGAGGATCAGCTGATAGGCCTATCTGTAATATGTGTTTTGTATTGGTCTTTATTGTATTCTGGTGGTGTTAGCATGAGAATGTTGATTGACCTGTAGCTGTGTATAAATACCTCTGGAAAAACAAAGCCAAGAGGTCGGTCGGCACAATAAAGACAAGATTGACCCAGAAGCTGCATTGGTCAGGAGTGTCCACGCAATAGAGAATACTGACCCAGGCAGAGTCGCCGACCTGTAGGAAATACTGACCCATGAACAGGGGTCGACCAGTAGAGATAGTAGGCTGGCAGCTCCCCCACGTTAGGGTTAAAAACTCTTCATCCTCACGCCTCACTTCAGAACCCGTACTCTTGCCGGCAGGCTCCGGCACCAGTATTGCAAAATAAGTCAATAAATAAATAATTAATGAATAAATAAAATAGGTCTGGGTATAACTTGAAAGTAGAATGCCCCTGGGTTCAAGCTGATGGTGCACACATGTAATCTTTTTTTTTTTGCGGGTCTGGGGATGGAACCCAGGGGCATTCAACCTCTGAGCTACACCCCCTGCCCAATTTTTTTATTTATTTTGAAACCGGGTCTCACTGAGTTGCGGAGGGCCTCACTAAGTAGCTGAGGCTGTCTGCGAACCGCGATCCTCCGGTCTCAGCCTCCCAAATGCTGGGATTAAAAGCGTGCGCCACCACGCCCAGCTCCACATGTAATCTTAATACTTAGGAGAAAGTAGAATGCCCCTGGGTTCAAGCTGATGGTACACACATGTAATCTTAATACTTAGGAGGCTGAGACAGGAGGGTGGCAGGTTTGTGTCCAGCCTCAGCTACTTAGTGAGGTCCTCCACAACTTAATGAGACCCTGTTTCAAAATAAAGAATAAAAAATAGGACTGGGGGCATAGCTCGGAGGTAGAATGCCTCTGGATTCCATCTCCAGTACCACAAATAAATAAATAGGGCTGGGAGTATAGCTCAGAGATACAATGTCCCTGGGTATTCAGTTTCCAGTACCCCATCAGATGGTTAAGATGGTAGATTTTGTGTTATGTATATTTTATTACACATGAAATAAATTAGCCATCACCCCAGTCAAGATTTAAAACACTGCCATTATCCCCAGCAAGTCCTTCCTGCTCTTTTGTGGTGGGCACCCACTCTATCCCAGGCAACCCCTGACTAGGTTTTAATCAAGAGAACAGTTTCTACCAATTCTTGAAAACTTCATCAAATGGCATAGGTTTTTTTTTTTTTTGAAAGCTATACTTAGAATAGACAGACAATTAAAAAAGCAAGTTCATATCTGTGTAACAATTGGAAATAAGCTCAAAAAACAGATCTGTTCCAATGTTTGGTGGGTGAGGAACTCCTGGGAGAGTTAAATAAACCACCCACTCCACCATAGTCGTCAGGAGAAGAACTGACCCAGCTAGGAGCCATGTGGGTGTGCGGGGCAGGAGAGATAGCTGGCGGAAGTGTCAGCGAGGGGCACGAAGGAGGAGGGGGTCCTGGGATTTCCTAACATATCTTCATTTTATTACCCGGAAACTCGCGTGCCAGTCCAAGTATGACAGTCCTTTTAAGTAAGCGAAGCTCTCCCAGTTACGCTCCCGGCCCCACGTACTGGGGATTGAACGCAGGAGCATTCTACCACTGAGCTACAGCCAGAGAACCATTTTCATTTTGAGACTGGGTCTCCATCGTCGCCCAGGCTGGCCTTGAACGCAATCCTCCTGCCTCAGCCTCCTGAATAGCTGAAATTACAGGTGTGCACTACTACGCCCGACTAGACTGTAAGCTCTTTGAAAGCAAGAACTTCATAATTCACGTGGTAAGCCTGTGCAAACACTGGTTGCAGACCCCGGCAGGAGCGGAGCCTGGGCGGACCCGGGTGGCGCGTCCCAGCGCGCAGTGGCGGACCCCCAGGCCCAGGAGGCGCTCTAGGCCAGCCCGCGCTGGCGGCCACGGCGCCGCTCTAGCCGCGAGGCCGCCGCTCTATGGCAGCGGGAGGGCGGGGCCGTGCGCGCTCCGGGCCTTTTTGTCCGGACGCGGCGGGAGCGCGCGCTGCGCGTGCGTACGCGGCGGCGGCGGCGGCGGCGGCGGTTGGCGGCGTGAGGCGCTGCGGCTCGGGACCCACGGAGCGACAGACCGAGCGGCCCCTGCGGCCGTCGGCGGCCAGGCGGCCCGAGATGTTGTCCGGGAAGAAGGCGGCGGCGGCGGCGGCGGCGGCGGCGGCGGCGGCGGCGGCGGCGGCGGCGGCCGGGACGGAGGCGGGCCCCGGGGCCGCGGGCGGCGCCGAGAACGGCTCCGAGGTGGCCGCGCCGCCCGCGGGCCTGCCGGGCCCCGCCGAGGTCGGGCCGGGGGCGGCGGGCGAGCGCACCCCTCGCAAGAAGGAGCCGCCGCGGGCCTCGCCCCCCGGGGGCCTGGCCGAGCCGCCGGGGTCCGCCGGGCCGCAGGCCGGGCCCACGGCGGTGCCCGGGTCCGCGACCCCGATGGAGACCGGGATCGCCGAGACGCCGGAGGGCCGCCGCACCAGCCGGCGCAAGCGGGCCAAGGTGAGCCCGACCCCCGCGCCGAGTACACCTCTCCACGCTCCGGGCTGGAAAACATGGCCTCGCGAGGTGGAGTCGCGGGGGCGTAGGGGGGGCGCCCGGCTGGCCCGGCGCGGAGCCTGGAGGCTGCCCCGCAGGTCGACGGCTTCTGTCGGGGGTTTCTCTGCTGAGCTAAAGGAGTGGCCTCGGCCGTGGGGCTGAAAACAGCTTGGTTCGGGTGTTGAGTGCTTGCTGCATGCCAAGAGTTTGAATCTTTTAAATTTTGCCTTCAGTGGTCTTCAGTGTCCATTTTTATAGATGAAGAAGACGAAGGGGGCTACCTATCTGTTAGTCAAGGTGCAAGCCTATGGGAAGAGAAAGGTGGGACACTAAACAGTACATCTGTGTGCCAGATGTCTTGCGATTTTGCTTTTTGCTAAACCCCGACCGGCAGATACTGTCAGTCCCATTTAAGGAATGAGTAAGCTGAGGCTTGTAAGAGCCACACTTCTGTTGTGACGGGGTATCATTGAAACAAAGGATCACGTGGGATGCTAAGAGTCGGCTGAACACTGGGTCAGTATTAGGGCATAGACGGGTTCTTTGTTGTTTTTTTTTTTTTTGTACTGGGGATTGAACTTAGTAGGGCGTTCTACCTCGGAGCTACACTCCCAGCCCTTTTTTTAAATTTTTTTTTTTTTATGTGTGTGTGTATGTCCTTATTTATTTTTGTGGTACTGGGAATCAAACCCAGGGGCAGTCTACCTTTGAGCTGTACCCCCAGGCTCCTTTTAGTTATATCGAAAGAGGGCCTAAGTTTTGGAGGCTGTACGTGAACCTGAATCTTTGTTTCAGTCTCCCAAATACTGGGGTTCCAAGCGTGCATCACCCGGTGTATGTATGTATTTACTTATTTTGGTACTCGGGATTGAACCCAGGAGCATTCTGCCTTTGAGCCAAATCCCTTGCCCTATTTTATTTTAATTTAATTTTTTTTTTTTTTTTTTTTTTTTGGTGGTGGTACTGGGGATGGAACCCAGGGACATTCTACTTCTGAACTACACCCCCAGCCCTATTTTTTAATTTTTGAAGCAGGGTCTCACTGAGTTGCAAAGGGCCTCACTTAGTAACTGAGGCTGCCCTCTAACCGAGATCCTCCTGTCTCAGCCTCCCAAATGCTGGGATTATAAGCATGCACCACCATGCTCGGCTCTAATTTTATTTTGAAACAGGGTTTAGCTGGGTTGATGAGGGTCTCCCTGAGTGGCTGAGGCCTCCAAAGTACTGGGATTACAAGCACCAGTGACTGTGCCCAGCTTATTTATTTATTTTGAAATGGTCTCACCAAGTTCCTGAGGGTCTTGCTAACTTGCTGAGGCTGGCCCAGAACCTGTCTCTGCCTCTCAAGTACTGGAATTACAGGCACTTGGCTAGAACCCCCCCCCCCCCCCCCCCCGAGATTTCATGTGCTCGGATCAGAAACTGGAAATATGTGTAGCAATAAATAAGCATAAGCAGTCTGGGAATGTAGCTCTGTGGTAGTACATTTGCCTAGTAAGTATGAGACTCTGGCTTGGATCCCCAGCACCGCAAAATGAACAGTAAGTAAATATATTAAATAAAATTGTGCAGTTTATGGAATTAATACTTGTAAATGAGGGACATTTCTACCTCTAAGATAGACCCCCTCCAGCACTATTATATTTTTATTTGAAACAGTGTCTTACTAAGTTGCTGAGAGTTTTGCTAAATTGTTGAGTCTGGCCTCAAACCTTGGATTCTCCTGTCTCAGTCTTCCAGGTACTGAGATTATAGGGATGTTCCACTTCATAGAGTGTGTGTGTGTGTGTGTGTGTGTGTGTGTGTGTGTGTGTAGTGGGGATGGAACCCAGGGGCCTCCCCCCCCCACACACACACACTCCCAGACCTATTTTGTTTGGAAACAAGGTCTCACTAAGTTGCCTAGAGCCTAAGTAGCTGCACAATCCTCCTGTCTCAGCCTCTCAAGTACTGGGATTACAAGTGTGTGCACCACTCCTGGCTCTTTTTTGTTTTCTTTAAATTGATTTTTTGAGACTAGGTCTTGCTGTGTTGTGCAGGTTTGTCAAATTCCTGCTTTTAAGAGATCCTTCTGCATCAGCCTCCCAAGTAACCAGGACTATAGGTGCATGCCAGTATACCCAGCGTGTGTGTGTGTGTGTGTACACACAGTTTAGTTTTATGGTGCTGGGGATCTAACTGAGGTCCTTGCATATGTTACGAGATTGCTGTACTACTGAGCTATATTTTAAGCCTACTGTGTATAATTGCTTTAAGTGCAAATAGCAAGTCAGTGCAGGTAGGGGAGTTTCTTGAGATGACAAATATTACTCAGACTGAGAACCCTCAGTGCCACCACACCTGGCTCATGGGGGGAAAAAACTTGGCAAGATGTCACACCATTGTAATCCCAGTATTTGGGAGGCTGAGACAGGATTGCAGTTTGCGTGGATAGCCGCAGCTACTTAGGCTCCTTGCAACTCAGTGAGACCGTTTCAAAATAAAGAATAAAAAAATAGGAGTGGGGATATAGCTCGGAGGTAGAATGCCCCTGAGTTCCATCCCCAGTATGCCAAACAAAATAAAACAACAACAACAAACAGCTGGGCATGGTGAAGCACGTGCTTGTAATTCCAGTACTTGGGAGGCTGAGACAGGAGCATCGTAGGTTCACGCCAGCCTCAGCTACTTAGTGAGGCCCTCCACACTTGGTAAGACACTCTTTTAAGTACCACAAAAGAAAGAAGGGAAGGAAGGAGGAAAGAAAGGAAGAAAGAAAAAAATGGGGCTGGAGGTGTGGCTCAGGTAGAATGCCCCTGGGTCCCCCAGTACTGCCAAAAAAAAACAAAACAAAACACTTATTGAGATGATTCACCATTTATATTTTGCAGTAGTGGGGATTAAACCTAGGGGTGCTCTACTTCTGAACTACACCCACAGACCACCCCAAGCCCCCCCTTTTTTTTTAACTTTGAGGCAGAGTCTTGCTAAATTGCCCAAGTTAGCTTCAAACTGGTCATTCTCCTACCTCAGCCTGTCGAGTAGCTGGGATTGCAGGCATGCACAGCTCAGTAATTTTTATCTTATTTACAAGGTTGTACACAGTACCACAGTCAATTTTAGAACATTCTCATTGCCCCCCAGAGATACATGTATCATTGACAGTCACTTTTTTTTTCTTTGTGGTATTGGAGATGGAACCCAAGGGCATTCTACCTCTGAGCTACACCCCCAGCCTTATTTTTTTTTTTTGAAAAAGGGCCTCACTAAGTAGTTGAGGCTGGCCGTAAACCTCTGAACAGCCTTCTAAGTATTGTGATTACAAGCGTGTGCCACCATGCCCAGCTTTGGCAGTCACTCTTCATTCCCCTCTACTTCCAGCCCCTGGCATTGAGCTACAAGTCTACTTTCTTTTTTGGATGGTGGTGTTGGGATTGAATTTAGGGGCATTCTATCTCCAAACTAGACCCTCAGGCCTTTTTTGGGGGGGGTACTGGGAGTTGAACCTAGAGGCCTTCTATCTCCAAACTATACCCCCAGCCCAATTTTATTTTCTATTTTGAAGCAGGGTCTCACCAAGTTGCGGAGGGCCTATGTAGCTGAGGCTGTTCAGGAACCTGGGATCCTCCTGTCTCAACCTCCCAAGTACTGGGATTACATGCGTGCACCACTGCACTCAGCTTAAGAGTTCTGGATTTTAATTTTTATGAAGTCCGGTTTATTTTTTTGTTCTTTTTTTGCTTCTGTTTTTTTTTTTTTTTTCCTAAGAGTTTTGTAGTTTTAGCTCTTGGATTTAGGATTGTGATCCTCTTGAATTTCTTTTTTTTATTATTATTTTTTTGCATACTAGGGAATTGAATCAAGGGGCATTCTACCTCCAAGCTACACTCCAGCCCTACTTTTTTTTACTTTATTTTGAAACATGGTCTCGCTGAGTTGCAGAGGGCCTCACTAAGTAACCGAGATTGGCCAGGAATCTGTGATCCTACTCTCATCCTCCCACATACTTGGATTGCAAGCTTGCATCACCATGCCCAGCTTCCTTTTGTGCTGAATTAATTCCAAATAGTGTTGAGATAAACGCTCTGCTCTTTTTTTTTGTGGGTCTGGGGATGGAACTCAGGGTCATTCGACCTCTGAGCTACCACCTCTGCCGTATTTTTTATTTTTATTTTGAAACTGGGTTTCGCTAAGTTGAGGAGTGCCGCACTGCGTAGCTGAGGCTATACAGGTGTGGCTTCCACGCCCTGTTTGCTCTATTCTTTTCAATATGAATATCCAGTTGTTCAACACAATTTGTTAACGACCAGTACTCCTATTTTCCATTGAACATTGAGTGGTTGACACCATAAATGTAAGCTTTATTTCTGGACTCTGAACTCTATCCTGTTAATATATTTTTTACCTTGTTGCCAACACCACACTGTTCGGATTACTCTAGCTTTGTAATAAGCTTGAAGTTAGGAATTGTCGTGCGCAGTGACGACTCTTACACGATCTTCCTCAAGCAGTTTTATTACCCCAGGTTCTTATACAGTTCCCGTAGATCTTCTCCATCTTCTCCCCCATCACTCCACCAACCCTCTTAGCTCTCTCAACGCCCTCTCAGGTAAAAACAACATCAGTCTTCTATCTCCTCCCTCATCACTCCACCAACCCTCCTCCGTGGCACTCTACATCTCTGCTGCAGCACACACCGGTCACAGTGGTGGCTTTGTGAACATGTCCGTCCCAGCTCGGAGCCCAGAGCAGTCCGCCAAGAAACTGCTCTTCCTGTCCACCAACCCTCTTCGCTTCGCCCGCTAGGGCATGCGCGCTTTTTAACCTTCTCCTGGGCGGGCAGGTGGTAGCACGAGGCGCTGCGTCACTAATCATCCGTAAGGCGCCTGATAGGGCTCACTGCGCAGGCTCAGGGCACCGCCAGCCTCGTGAGCCTCGTGACTTGGCTGCAAGCCCAGGCGCCATCTTGAGTCCATGCTGGCAACAAGCCTGGGTGCCACCTCGGTCCTGCCGAGTGGGCCCCGACATATCTCCCTTTTTGTTTTATTAAAATAAGGCTCGGGATCGTGCCTGTCTTAGGTTGCCGACCCTCAAGGACCATTCTTACCCGTCATTGGGAGAACAATAGCATGATTGTTTCCCTGTCTTAGGTTGAAAGGTCCCGGGGACGATCTTACCCGTCACTGACTACCGATCCAGCATACTGAGCCATACATGGGGAGATGAGCCAGCTTCTAGGGCTGCCAGAGCTTGCACCAATATGCGCTGTTGTTGCAGTGTGCGTTGTCGAGTTCGCCTGATATATCCAACCATGAAACATCATGCCACCACCAACAAGAATGCCCAGAACGCCATGCCACCCCAGTCTTTTAAAAAACCCAATGTTCCGTGTATTAAGTCCATTCATTGTTGTACTGTGGCGACTTCCACGCGGGTAGAATTAATTGCAGCGATGGACGCTCGTAGCTCAATCATGGTGTGTTCAAATTCACGGCTCCAAGTCCCCAGAAGCGTCTTGCTTAAATGACGAAACAAATTGCCTGCATGGGAGAAATTCTGATACTGCACATACGTTATACATATAGTCCAGATAATTGAGCTTGCTGAGCCATGCCAGCAGCCACATGTGAGGATAGAGCATTCATAGTGGCTGCAATAACTGCCACGGCCACAGAGGCCACAATTACAGCAATAAGAGCAGAAATTCCAAAGTCTCCAAGGGTGCATAGAAGCATAGCAGAAAGTCAGAAAACAGGTATCAATAAAACAACCTAAACTATCATTAACCAAGGTAAAGGAAGAGGGAAAGTAGAAATAATTCCCCAAAGATCTTAAAGAAAACAACTCATCTCTACGGTACCGAGCAGCAGTTTACAACTCTTACGTTAGGAACTAATCTTCTGACCTATCCTTTACACATTAGGCGCCTTTTCCAACTAACCTCAGGTGTCTTCCATCTATGGTGGCGGATTAGGAGAGGGAGGGGGAGGAGCGGAAGGTTTAGGGCGTTTCATTTTTTCTATGAATTCTAACAGAGCTTCTTCCTTCTTAGAAATCTCTTTCGCTTTCAAATTTTCTAAAATGGCTGCTTTCACTTTAGCAACCTTAGACCTTTTCGTCGCAACACCTGCGAACCTTCACAGCGCTGTCCCTCGCTTATCCGCGAGCCTCGCTTATTCGCGAGCCTTATTTACTTCTGTCCCTCGCTTATCCGCGAGACTTATTTACTTCTGTCCCTCGCTTATCCGCGAGCCTCGCTTATCCGCGAGCCTTATTTACTTCTGTCCCTCGCTTATCCGCGAGCCTCGCTTATCCGCGAGCCTTATTTACTTCTACCTTGTCGAATCAGGACCAGCCCGATTCTCTAACTTGCTTACACTAAAAAATATCCTCCTTAATGGAGCCCCCTGTTGATCGGGGAAAATAACCCTCCGTAAACGGAGCCTCCTCCTCCCTTTTCGGAGTCAAAGGAGTACTTACCAGCCAGCACTTACCAGCCAGCTGCCCTGGACTGCTGAGGTTCTGATCAAAGCGAAGGTCCCCGTACGGGCCACCACTTGTCGTGCGCAGTGACGACTCTTACACGATCTTCCTCAAGCAGTTTTATTACCCCAGGTTCTTATACAGTTCCCGTAGATCTTCTCCATCTTCTCCCCCATCACTCCACCAACCCTCTTAGCTCTCTCAACGCCCTCTCAGGTAAAAACAACATCAGTCTTCTATCTCCTCCCTCATCACTCCACCAACCCTCCTCCGTGGCACTCTACATCTCTGCTGCAGCACACACCGGTCACAGTGGTGGCTTTGTGAACATGTCCGTCCCAGCTCGGAGCCCAGAGCAGTCCGCCAAGAAACTGCTCTTCCTGTCCACCAACCCTCTTCGCTTCGCCCGCTAGGGCATGCGCGCTTTTTAACCTTCTCCTGGGCGGGCAGGTGGTAGCACGAGGCGCTGCGTCACTAATCATCCGTAAGGCGCCTGATAGGGCTCACTGCGCAGGCTCAGGGCACCGCCAGCCTCGTGAGCCTCGTGACTTGGCTGCAAGCCCAGGCGCCATCTTGAGTCCATGCTGGCAACAAGCCTGGGTGCCACCTCGGTCCTGCCGAGTGGGCCCCGACAAGGAATGAGACTGGAGGAAGCCAGGTCTGCAGCCAGCCTCAGCTACTTAGGCCCTCAGTGACTTATTGAAACCTTTTTTTTTTTTTTTTTTTTTTGCAGTACTGGGAATGGAACCCAGGGGCATTCTACCTCCAAGCTATACCTCCAGTCTTATTTCTTATTCTTTATTTTGAAACAAGATCTCACTGAGGCCCTCAAAGTAGCTGAGGCTGTCCATGAACCCGATCCTCCTGTCTCAGCCTCCTAAATGTTGGGATTACAAGCGTGTGCCACCATGCCCGGCTTCTTGAAGCTTTATTTTGATCTGTTTCATGCTAAATTCATCTGGGTAGGTATGTGCTAAAATGAGGGCAGCATTTAAAGTATGAAATTGGCAAATTAGGGTGGAACTTCAGGAACACTACAGTTCCAGGAATAACAGCTAGGCCTTGAAGTGGCAGCATTTAGGAGAGTGGTCGGGGAAAGGACGCACTTGGAGGCCAGTTGCTCTTCCTCTGAGTCCTTGCTACTCAAGGTTGCTAGGCTTTGATATGAATGCGAACAAAGTGCTCATTACTGTGTGGACAGGGAGTAAGAGCGAGCCTGTAATTATTACTAGGGGAGAGAAAGAAGTGAAGAATGCTTGGAGAGAGTACAGTGGTTTGAGAAGCACAGGGAGTTCCGCGTGAGCGACTGAAAGCCGAGAACAGTGGGCAGATGAGTTTATTTACTTTATGGTACTGGGAATTGAACCCAGGGACATTATTCTTTCTGGTACCCCTCCTCCCTTGGAATCGGCGTCTTGCTAGGTTGATGAGTCTCACTATGTTGCTTAGGCTGGCCTCGAACCTGCCATCCTCCTACCTTAGCCTCCCAAATACTGGGATTACTTTGCCACTACACCTGGCTGACAAATTAGTCTAATTCGAGGTAGGTTTTTTTTGAGGTGCAAGATAAAAGGGATCTGTAGTGTTGGGGTTGTAGAGTTGTATTCAGGTTGTTTAGAGTTCGAGATTTGTGTTGTTCAGTACGATGGCCCGTAGCTGTATGTGGCTATTAGATTAAAATTTAAAATATTTCCTTATAGGCTGGGCATGGTGGAGCACTGCCTCCCAGTATTCGGGAAGCAGAGACCAGAGGATCACAGTTTGTGGCTTCAGTTACTTCGGGAGGCCCTTCAAAACTCAGTGTGATCCTGTTTCAAAAAAGAATAAAAAAAAAAAAATAGGGCTGGGGGTGTAGCTCAGAGGGCAATACCCCTGGGTTCCATCCCCAGTACCGCAAAAAAAAAAAAAAAAAAAAAAAAATATATATATATATATATTAGATCTCCTTATAGTTGCCGCATTGTGTTTATTAGCCACATTCTAATGTGGCCACAGTATTGGAAGCACAGATACCAAACATTTCCTTTATCACAAAATGTTTTACCACATTACACTGAATTAGACTATGAAGAGCAGACCATAAGTTCAATGAGAATTCAGAGAAGGGAAGGAAATAGTCTTTAATTAGAATAATTAAGTAATTTGCCAAGGCATTGGGCCTTGAATTTTAGGAATTGAGTTAGTAGAAAAAGCTTTTAGGGGGTTCAGGTGTGGACAGAACAGCACTGAAATTGAAGGTAGGTTTGAATAGTTTATTTATTCATTTGTTTATTTTTGTGGTACTTGGGATGGAACCCAGGGGCTTGCTTTCACCTCTGGGCTACACTCCCAGACTTAGTATATATATATTTGTGTGTGTGTGTGTGTGTGTGTGTGTGTGTGTGTGTGTGTGTGTGTCTGGGGATGGAACCCAGGGCATTCAACCTCTGAGCTACACCCCCTGCCCTATTTTTTATTCTTTATTTTGAAACAGGGTCTCACTAAGTTGCGGAGAGCCTTGTTAAGCAGCTGAGATTGTCTGCGAACTGCATTCCTCCGGTCACAGCCTCCTGTAGCTGGGATTACAAGCTTGTGCATCCATGCCCGGCTGAGCTATTTTATATTTTACTTGAAACAGGGTCTCTTTAAATTGCAAGGGCCTCACTAGGTAGCTGAGGCTGGCTTTAAACCTGCTCGATCCTCTGGTCTCAGCCTCCCAAGTACTGGGATTACAAGCATGAGCCACAATGCCTGGCATGTTTGAATAGTTTAAAGCCCGCAAATTTATATGCTAGTTTTTTTTTTTTTGCGGGTCTGGGGATGGAATGCAGGGACATTCAACCTCTGAGTTACACCCCTTGCTCTATATTTTATTCTTTATTTTGAAACAGGGTCTCACTAAGTTGCCGAGGGCCTCAGTAAGTAGCTGAGGTTGTCCACAAACCGCGATCCTCTGGTCTCCACCTCCCAAATGCTGGGATTACAAGTGTGCGCCACCACGCCAGGCTTATGTACTAGTTTGAAAAATTTGGATTTCATTTGTTAAGCTGACAGTGTCACCTGTTAGGAATATTAATCAGTTTTTGTGCCCTAGGTGAACTAAAAAGAGAAAGATTTTTAAAAAGCTGGAGCATTAAGGTGATGGGAAAGGAATGAGTCAGTGTAGTAAGGGTGGGCATGAAAAGAAAGAGACTAGAGATAAAAGTGTAAGGAGCAAAAATACACCAGTGTAAAAATAATAATTACCCTACTCATAATCTGCCTTCTGAGCTATTTTATGTCCTTGGTTTTAAGAAGTTCTTGCGGTTTTTACTTAGAGATGAGAGATTCTCAATCCTTTAGGTACAAGGATTGAACTATTACTTTTAGTGAATGTGTGATGCTAGGGATTGAACTCAGGGCCTCTGGTTTTTAGCTTATTAAGGGTAGGGATACACTCATTCATAATTGTTTTCTTTATTGTGCCATGTACTCAGTGTTCAGTAGATGAATACAATTATTCATGTGTTAAATTAAGATTGGTAGAAGCCTGGCCACCCTTGGTGGCGCATGCTTGTAATTCTAGCATTCGGAAGGCTGAGACAGGAGGATCGTGGTTGGAGGACAGCCTCAGGTATTTAGTGAGGCCCTTTGCAACTCAGTGGGACCTTGTTTCAAAATAAAGGATAAAAAATAGGGCTGAGGGTATAGCTTGGAGGTGTAATGCCCCTGGGTTCCATCCTCAGAACTACAAAAATAAATATTGTTAGAGCACCACTTATAACTAGTCAATTTGTCCTTTATTTTTGTTTTCTACTTTCTAATGCATTCCTGATATTTAAAAAATTATTCTCTCTCCTAAGTACTGCCCCATACCCCAAACCTTTGGTCACATCATTGAGAAGAAAAAGGCAATATAAAAATAGCCATCTGGAGCTATTTCAAAGGCATTTAGAAAACTAAATTAGGTTATATCACTGTAATTCACAGGACTATTCGTTTTGGAAATTAATATATTAGGTATGTCGTATGTGAAAACCATGTTGTCTTGCCCCATCTCCTTATGTGATTATTTTTATTTTTCATTGGCTCCATAATATCAGAAAACTATAGTTTCTAATGCTTTCTAGAATCCAGCTACAGTTTTACAGTGTTCCAATATTATCAACAGCTCTTTTATAATACATATATATTATACAATTTTTTTTTTTTTTTTTTTTTTTGCAGTACTGGGGATGGAATCCAGGGGCATTCTACCTCTGAGCTACACCCCCAGCGCTATTTTTTATTCTTTATTTGTAAACAGGGTCTCACTAAGTAGTAGCTGAGGCTGTCTGTGAACCGTGATCCTCCAGTCTCAGCCTCCCGAATGCTGGGATTACAAGTGTGCACTACCACGCCCGGCTTATATTATACAATTTGACCAACCGGTCCATCATATATTCTTCCCTCCCCTACTCTCCTTTGCCTCCATTGACACATTGACTAAGAGTGCTTCCTCTTTCTATTAATGACCTGGTTCTCTCTTCTTTATAACTAGAATATGAAATAGTAGTAAGACCTGTCACTTGCTCCTTTATATGTGGATTCTTTACTTATCAGCTTTTCTAGCTCCTTTTTATCCTCTCTCCATGGTACTGGGTATTGAACCCAGGGGTATTCTACCTCCAAGCTGCATCTCCAACCCTATTTTTTATTTTTATTTTAATTAATTAATTAATTTTTTGCGGGTCTGGGGATGGAGCCCAGGGGCATTTGACCTCTGGCTACACCCCCTGCCCTATTTTTTATTCTTTATTTTGAAACCGGGTCTCACTGAGTTGCAGGGGGCCTCACTAAGTAGCTGAGGCTGTCTGCGAAACGCAATCCTCCAGGTCTCAGCCTACCGAATGCTGGGATTACAAGCGTGCACCACCACGCCCGGCTTCCAACCCTATTTTTTAAGTTTTTGTTTTAGAACAGGGTCTCTAGGTTGATAGGAGTCTCACTACTTGCTGAGGCTGTCCTTGAACCTGGGATCCTCCTGTCTCAGCCTCCCAAGTACTAGGATTATAATCATGTACCACCCCCACCTGGCTCTAGATACATTTTAAGAGCAAATGGACTTTTTCCATAGTTTCAGGTTGACTGACTGACTGACTGTCTCTCTTGTCTTTTTCTTTTTGTGTGTGTTCGGGTACTGGGATAGAGCCCAGAGGTGTACTATCTCTGATTTTCAGTCAGGAGACTGAAATCTTTGGTTCTATTAAATTGCTGGAGAAATCACAATATTTTAAAAATGAAAACTGTAGAAAGCTTCCTTAGAAGCCAAATCAGTTGCTTTTGTTGACCAAGAAAAGGAGCCTGGAGCTCAACCTGCTCAAATCGTCCCTGTTTTCAATCCTTCAGGGGCCCCTGCAGGGAGATTTGCTGAGTAATTTAAAAGCCACTGGACAGCCAGGTGTGGTGGCACACGCTTGTAATCCCAGCGCTTGGGAGGCTGAGACAGGAGGATCGCACAGGTTCAAAGCCCCTGGTTCCCCCAGTATCACCAAAAAAAAAAAAAAAAAAAAAGGGAGCAGTGGACTGTTTTTTGCGGATCTGGCGAGGAACCCAGGGGCATTCGACCTCCGAGCTAAACCCCCAGGCCTATTTTTTATTTATTTTGAAATAGCGTCTCCCTAAGTGGCAGAGGGCCTCATTAAATAGCTGGGGCTGTCTATAAACCGTGATTCTCTGTTCTCAGCCTCCCAAATACTGGGATTGCAAGCGTGTGCCACCATTCCTGGCTCTAACTGGAATTTAGCTACTTTTGTTCTGAAATCTCATTTTAAGGAATGGAAGAAGATCTGGAAATATTTTCTGCTTTTTATCCAATACTCGATTTACTAAGTACAGCTGGATAGTAGTTATTGACAGAGTTGTGTGGTTTTGGTATTTATGTCCCATTTCTGTGGCATAGACCAGCAAGGTGGAAGGGGGCATTATGTAGAAGCCCAGGGAAAAGTGCTGTGACTGGGATACTCTGAGTGGTGCAAGGCCTGTGGTGGGGTGGGGTGGGGATCTTTTAGAAGAGTACCACAGGACCTGCTAGTTAGTGTCTGCGTTTATGTATCCACTCTTCTTCTTCTTCTTTTTTTTTTTTTTAGTACTGGGGTTGTAACCCAGGGGCATTCTACCTCTGAGCTATATCCCCAGCCCTATTTTTTTAATTCTTTATTTTGAAACAGAGTCTCACTAAGTTGGAAAGGGCATAAGTAGCTGAGGCTGTCCATGTGAATCACCATCTTCCTGTCTCAGCGTCCTAAATAATACTGTGATTATAAGCGTGCACCAACATGCCTGGTTCCTATTTTTTTTTTTTTTGGTGGTACTGGGGATGGAACCCTTCTACCTCCAGGCTACACTCCCAGACCTATTTTATATTTTATTTGGAAACAGGGTCTCTCAAGCCAGAGAGGCTGGCTTCAAACCTGCATGATCCTCCTGTCTCCACCTCCCAAGTGTGGGGATTACAAGCGTGGACCACCACGCCCAGCATCCTATTTTTTATTTTGAAACAGGGTCTCACTAATTTGCTGAGAGCCTTGCTGAGTTGCTATGGCAGGCTACAAGCCCGAGCTCTTCCTGTCTCAGTACAAGTTCTGGGATCACAGGTGTGCTGGCTTGACTTGGCATTGATGACTTTTATTCCTTCTCCTCTTATTTTGTTTCTGGAATTCTTTTGTTGTTTCCCCATGTAATAGTTAGAAAATAGACTTGGCACTAGACAGACTTGGTAACCTAGTTAGCGATATTTGTGTCTGAGGGTTATTTTAGTCTTTTACTGAAATTTCTAGTATGTAAATACACACTGAAAAGGTTTCTTTTTAGGAGTTGTAGAGAACTTCAGAGTCAGTTATTTAAATTGGTGGTACTGTGATGTAAAAGTTACAGATTAGAGGGGTGTGACCCATGCTTGTCATCCCAGCATGTATGTGGGAGGCTGAGACAGGAAGGTCATGGTTCGAGGACAGCCTTAATTACTTATTCAGGCCCTTTGCAACTCAGTAAGACCCTGTTTCAAAAACAAAATAGGACCTGGGGTATAGCTTGGAGGTAGAATGCCACTGGGTTCCATCTCCAGGACTGTTAAAAAAAAAAAAAAAAGTTACAGCTTAGGCTAAACCTGAACTGACACAAGATGGTCTCCTGAGGCTTTCTGTTTTTAATAACTACCTGTTACAGCTGGGAGTGGTGGCCTAGGCTGTGATACCAGGACTTCGGAGGCTGAAGCAGGAGGATGGAAGTTTCCAGTCCAGCCCCAGCAGCTTAGGCAGACCCTGTTTCAAAATAAAAAGAGCTAGGGATGTAGCTTGAAATCCCCTGGGTTCAATCCATAGTACCAAAACAAAAGAAACCTACCTGTTACTAACTGTTCATTTCTTGTTATATTGCTTATTTATATGTTTATGTGAAGGAAGTTACAAAGCAGTTAATATTCACTAATAGTTCCAAATAGAGCCCCTGATTTTAGATGTTCACTGTATTTAGCTTTTCTTGGTTACAATCTCCACATAGGTAGAGTACAGAGAGATGGATGAAAGCTTGGCTAACCTCTCAGAAGATGAGTATTATTCGGAAGAAGAGAGAAATGCTAAAGCAGAGAAGGAAAAGAAGCTTCCCCCACCACCCCCTCAAGCCCCACCTGAGGAAGAAAATGAAAGCGAGCCTGAAGAACCGTCTGGTGAGTGGTAGTCATCAACCACAGTTTTGTTTTATCTTAGAAATAAGAAGTGGATTTATCCCTATTCTGCTATGTTATGTATGTCTTCATCTTTGGTTTATACTCTGATACGGGGACTCTTGCCATGTGTGTCTTTATATGTGCGTGTGTGTTCATATACATGTGTGTACACATACATACTGGTATTGACAATCTTTGTGCATGTCTATCTGGACGTAAAAAGAAGGAAAGTAAAGGATGGCAGTGGAAGGACAGTGGCAGTAGAAGGCAGAGAGAAAATAATTGGCCTGGTGACACAGGCCTGTAATCCCAGGATTTGGAGGCTGAGACAGGAGGATTGTGGGTTTGAGGACAGCCTTAGCAACTTAGATCCTGTTTCAAAAATAAAAACAGCTGAGAGGTGGGTGCAGGGAGCATCTTGGAGCTAGAATGTCTCTGGGTTCAACCCTCAGCATGAAGGAAGGGAGGGAGGAAGGGAAGGAAATAAATGGTTAGAGAACACAGAATGCTGTATCCAACGCAACAGCCCTCTCAGTGACAGTTTGACTCACTGATTTAATCAAAGGTAGAATGATTTAGAAATTGGTGCGGCTGAACTATCCATTTACAGTATGGATACTTTCTTGGGGGGGGGTCTGGGGATGGAACCCAGGGGCATTTGACCTCCGAGCTACACCCCCTGCCCTATTTTTTATTTATTTTGAGACAGGGTCTCACTAAATTGCGGAGGGCCTCACTTAGTAGTTGAGGCTGGCCGTGAACCACGATCCTCCAGTCTCAGCCTCCTGAATGCTGGGATTACAAGCGTGCGCATATTTTTTGAGAAGACCTTCATGGTATAGCTCGGTTTTATAGACCTTCATGGTATAGCTCAGTTTTAAGAAGCTTTTTTTCAGGTGAACAAATATAAAAATATATTTTAAGGTCAAACTGAAAAGGCCTCAGATCTTTAATTATTTAGTTATTGAGACTCCCAATCAAAGGAGTGGTAAGAGACTAAATTCCCACAGTCTTCCTTATACCATGGAAATATTATTGGAATTTGTAGTATTAGTGTCAGATGTTCAAGCAGCTTTAAAAAGAAAAATATCTAGCCAGGCGTGGTGCTACACGCTTGTAATCCCAGCATTCAGGAGGCTGAGACAGGAGGATCGCGGTTCATGGACAGCCTCAGCTACTTAGTGAGGCCCTTTGTAACTCAGTGGGACCCTGTTTCAAAATAAAGAATAAAAAAATTGGGCTGAGGGTGTAGCTTGGAGGTAGAAATGCCCCTGGGTTCCATCTTCCATACCACCAAAAAAAAAACAGAAAAAGAAAAATCTAACATTTCCAACTGTGAGTTCCAGCTTTTAGAGGCTATCTAGAGCAAATAGGGAGTACCTTTCTGTTTTAGAGAGATCAAGCAAAAACAAGCTTAATTAAAAAAAATTTTTTTGTGGTACTGGCAGTGGAACCCAGGGGCTTTTCTACCTCTGGGCTATCCTCCCAGACCTATTATAGATTTTATTCAGAAACAGGGTCTCAATTAGTTGCTGAGAGCCTCACTAAGTACTTGAGGCTGGCTTTGAACCTGTGCGATCCTCCTGTTTCAGCCTCCCAAGCTCTGGGATTACAAGTGTGCACCACCATGCCCAGAAAAGCTTAAATTTTTTTATACCTTCATCCTTAGTGACATTTCATTAACTTTTTTCTTTTTTTCTGTTTGGTACTGAGGATTGAACCTAGGAACATTCTATCTCTGAGCTACATCCCCAGTCCCATTTTTTATTCTTTATTTTAACAGGGTCTGACTAAGTAGCTGATGCTGGCCAAGAACCTGTAATCCTCCTGTCTCAGCCTCCCAAGTACTGGGATTACAAGTGTGTGCCACTGTGTCATGTTATTAACTCTTTTTGACTTTGAGTTTTTACTAAGTTTCTCTCCATAAATAATTTTAAAAAATAGCATTTCCATGAACTCTAGGCCCACTCACCTCACCAATTTTTTAAGTTCTATTCCTTATTAAAACAAAATGCGGCCAGGCGTGGTGGCGCACGCTTGTAATCCCCGCGCTTGGGAGGCAGAGACAGGAGGATCGTGCAGGTTCGAAGCCAGCCGCGCGCGCTGGCTTAGGAGACCCTGTTTCCAAAATGAAAATGTAAAAATAGGTCTGGGAGTGTAGCCCGGAGGTAGAAGGGCTTCCAGGAACCCCAGTACCACCAAAAAAAAAAAAAAAAAAAGACCCCATCTGCTTTATCTTACATTACTTTCATCCCTGTCATGTTATTGAAAATTACTAGAAGTTATTTATTTATTTAGGTACTGGGGATGGAACCTAGGGGCATTCTACCTCTCAATTCTTTATTCTTTATTTGGAAACAGGGTCTCACTGAGTTGCAAAGGGCCTCACTAGTAGCTGAGGCTATCCGTGAACCGCCGCCATCTTCCTGTCTCAGCCTCCTAAATGCTGGGATTACAAGTATGCGCCGCCATGCCCAGTTGAAGTTATTTTATTTAAAAGGAAAAAAAAACCAGGCCAGGTGTGGTGGTGCATGCCTGTAATCCCAGTACTTTGGAGGCAGAGAAAGGAAGATTGCAGGTTTAAGGACCACCTCAGTAAGTAGTGAGACTTTAACCTAGCAAGACCCTGTTTCTAAATAAAGATAGGGCTGGGGGTATAGCTTGGAAGAGGTAGAACGTCCCTGGGTTCAATCCCCAGTACAAAAACAAAAATAGTATTTTAGTATTAACCCTTCACTTAGGCCAGGCATGACGGTGCACGCTTATAATCCTGGTACGTGGGAGACTGAGATAGGAGGATCACAAATAGGTTCACAGTCATCCTCAGCTACTTAGCGTGAGACCCTGTTTCAAAATAAAGAATAAAAAAATAGGGCTAGGGGTGTAGCTGAGAGGTAAAGTGCCCCTGGGTTCAATCACCAGTTCTGCAAAACAAAACAAAACAAAAAAATTTTGAATTTAGAGCTTAAATTCTGACGACTAAAACTCTTAGCAAAAATGTATAATTTACAGGATTGAAATATAATAAAGGAATACTGTTTAAAAACAGAGAAAGATAGGGTTCTGCATTCAATTTATCCTAAGAGTCATGGTTTTTTAAAATGGAGAATCTTTCTGAAACCAAAAAGACTTGTTGGCAACTTCTGGTTCTTAGTGGTACACTACCTTTGGTACTAGTGCCCAAGGCAATTGTATCCTCCAATGTATCTCAACAGCACATTCTCTCTTGTTGGTGGTTCTTCTTTGTGGTATGGAAGTCTTAAACATTCAGCTCTCTTCCCTTCTTTTTGTCCTGTTCTCAGCTCTTCACCTCTGTTCTTTTCCTCCCTCTGTAATCTTTTTGATTCTTATCTCTTTTCTGTCTACCTTTGCTGTGCGCCTGCTAATGAGATCCCCGCCATAGCTGTTGATCTCTTAGTTCCTGGGCTCTGAGTATTGTGCAGTGATGATCTGGCAGCTCAGATGCTGTCTTACCTTCATTTTTGGTGTGCCAATGTATACCAAGGTAATAAACACTTTGTTTTCAAAAGTTTTAAACCAAGTGTTGGTGGTTTCTTTTTTGTGAAAGAAGTATTTAAATTTCATAAATGTCAGGCATTTTCCCACAAAAAGTGTGTTAGGAAGGTATTCATTTAATATTTGGGGAAACTGGCCTTATTCTGTTGTATGTAGGTCATTCTAATCCAGTGCTTTAGTTTGAATAAGTTATGTTAGCATTTTGAGGGGGGGGAGTTAAGTTCTGTTCAAGTTAAGAATATCTTCCGTGCTTTGAGATGTGTTGATAACAGTCAAACTTGCTAATATATTTTTCGTGGTTATAAGAATAAAGGCATTTTTCCTCAAAAGTTACCTAGAATTTTTTGAAAATTTCTGGAAGCTAAGGAAGTACGATGTCCTAGAAAGCAATGGCAACGTAACTAGCCTCTATAGTTTAGAAATAGATTTGGCCCTGATGGTGACTCATCAACTACTACCAGGTAAGTTAAAGTCTATTGTCAGATCAGAGTCTGCTCTTTGACTATAGTTTTCAGTTAAAAATGGCATGGAACGAAATAGAAGTTAAGTGATTCTCTAAAATACATATGTAATGTTTGCATACATTCCATTTTACTAACTTCTAAATTTGTGTGGAAACTTTGTTTTCCATAGTATTCATTGTAAAAAGAAAATGTTTTGTTAATTATGAAAGTAGAAGGTATTCTGAAGTGAGTGTGTCAAATGCTTTGACTGGAAAAGCTTCCCTAGGAGAGGACTGAGGAGGAAGCCCAAAAGGTGTCCCAGTGCCGCCTCCCATGCTGGGGAACCAGGCAAGCACTCTACCACTTATTTGTATCTCTGACTGCCACCATCGCCACATACACTGAGGATTTTGAATAAGACTACTAAAATAATGTGTTATAGAGCCATCAATCTGATGTGCTCCATAAGGGTGACTTTTTTTGGTACTGGGGATTGAACTCAGTGGCATTCTGTTTTGAGCCATACGCCACCTCCCCACCCCCCAGCCTTTTACTGAACCAGGGTCTGCTGAAATTGATCTTCCTGTCTTAGCCTCCAGTAATGAGATTACAGGATTACCCTGGCTAAGGGTGCTTTTTTTTTTTTTTTTTTTGGTACTAGAGTTTGGACCCAGGGGTATTCTACCTCTGAACTGAACTATACCCTTAACCCTATTTTTTTTATTTTGAGACAGGGTCTTGCTAAATTGCTGAGGCTGACATCTAAGTAATGGGATTATAGGCCTGCTTCATTAAAGGTGACTGAAAGGAGTAAAGAGACAGGATTGAGAGATAACTTGGGTTATTTTGGTAACTGAGTTTAGTGGATTTTGGTTAATGGAAAAATGTTCTTACTATCAGATTTATTTTATTTATTTTTGTGGTACTGGGGGTGGAACCCAGGGGCTTTTCTACCTCCGGGCTATACTCCCAGACCTATTTTATACTTTATTTGGAAACAGGGCCTCATTAAGTAGCTGAGGCTGGCTTTGAACCTGTGCGATCCTCCTGTCTCAGCCTCCCAAGCACTGGAATTACAAGTGTGCGCCACCAGGCCCAGCTTGTTTTTTTTTTAAGTGGAGGGCAGTGCTGGTGATTGAACCAGGACAATGCTCATTCTAATCAGCATGCACTCCGCCACCAACCTACACCCAGCTTCCAAAGGCTTTTTTTTTTTTTTTTGTAATGAAAACATAAGTTTTTTTGGTCTAATTTGATTCATTTTATTGGAAGCAAGTTCTCTGTTTTGGTTTAAACATTGTTTCCAGATTTTCAATTGGGGGGGGGTCTGGGGATGGAACTTGGGGGGCATTCGACCTCCAAGCCACAGCCCCTGCCTTATTTTTTATTCTTTATTTTGAAACAGGATCTCACTAAGTTACAGTGGGCCTCACTAAATAGCTGAAGCTGTCTGCAAGCCATGAACCTCTGGCCTCAGCCTCCTGAATGCTGGGATTGCAAGTGTGCGCCACAATGCCTGGCTAGATTTTCAATTTTTTTACCATAATTTATGGCATCCCTGGTGAGAGTCAAAATGAATAAATATGGATTTTATACTAAATATTTAATTAATTTTTTGTGATACAGGGGATGGAACCCAGGGGCATTCTACCTCCAAGCCCTATTTTTTATTCTTTATTTCGAAACAGGTTCTCACTGAATTGCAAAGGGCCTCACTAGAGGCTGGCAGCAAACCCACGATCCTCCTGTCTCAGCTTCCCAAGTACTAGGATTACATGCATGCGCCACCACGCCCAGCTATATTTAATTTAAAATGTACCTTATTTTCTTTTGTGTGTGTGTAGTTTTATATTTATTTATTTTATGTGTGGTACTGGCGATTGAACCCAGGGGTTCTCTGCTATGGAGCCTACACTCCCAGCCCTTTTTTGTTTTGAAACTGTCTCACTAAGTTAACATGCAGTGGCCTTGATCCTGTGATCCTTGTGTGTCAGCCTCCCAAGCACTGGAATTATAGGCTTGCCCACCATGACTGGCATTGTTTTTATCATTTTTATTATTATTAACAAATGATGGTTTTACTTGGTTTTCTAGTACTTTGATAAAAGTGTTTAAGTCATGGCAGCACATCCTGAACATACTGCTTTTGAATCGAGTGCATTTGGTTATTATGTCACATGTAGTGGAGCTTCTATAAAACAATACAATCCTGTTCATTTGAGTATTACTGGTTAAGAATAATTGTGTCTCCATTGAAGTAGCCTTCTATTGGGGGAAAAACCTTTTGGCTGTTTATTATCTTACGTACCTTAGACCATTCCTCTGTTTCAATTAGTGAGGTTTTACTAAGAAGTTTCTGGATTTAAATCTTAACTAGAGGAGCTGGGTGTGGTGGTGCACGTTTACAATCCCAGTACTTGGGAGGCTGAGGCAGGAGGATCACACATTTTGGGGGCAGGAGTGAGTTTGGGGATGGAACCCAGGGGCATTCTACCTCTGAGCTACAGCTCTAGCCCTATTTTTTTTTTTTTTTTGAAACAGTGTCTCACTGAGTTTCAAAGGGCCTTCCTAAGTAGCTAAGGCTGTCCTCCAACCTTGATCCTCCTGAGTTAGCATCCCCCACCAATGCTGGGATTACAAGTGTAGGTCACCACACCCGGCTAGGATTGCACATTTGGGGCCAGTTCAGCTACCTAGTTAGGCCCTCTGCAACTTAGTAAAACCTTGTTTCAAAATAAAGATTAAAACTTTGGGCTGGTGTGTGTAGCTTGGACAAAGAATATCCCTGGGTTCAGTCCCTAGTATGGGGGTGGGGAGAATTTAACTGGAGAACTCTGGGTTTGAGATGTATTCTGTTCTATTTCAAGTTAGAAGTAGCTTTGTTGTGTATAGCCTGAGTCTTTTATAGAAACTTACTTTTTTTTTTTTTGTGGTACTGGGGTTCCTGGAAGCCCTTCTACCTTCGGGCTACACTCCCAGACCTATTTTTACATTTTTATTTGGAAACAGGGTCTCCTAAGCCAGTGCGCGCGGCTGGCTTCGAACCTGCGCGATCCTCCTGTCTCTGCCTCCCAAGCGCGGGGATTACAAGCGGGCGCCACCACGCCCGGAGATAGAAACTTATTCTAAAATAAGAAAATAAGAGGAAATTTTGATATGGTCTGTTAGCATGTTTTTCTTTGCCTTTTCTCCTTTTCTTTTTTTTTTTTCTTTTTTTGCGGGTCTGGGGTTGGAACCCAGGGGCATTCAACCTCTGAGCTACACTCCCTGCCCTATTTTTTATTCTTTGTTTTGAAACAGGGTCTGACTAAGTTATGGAGGGCCTCACTAAGTAGCTGAGGCTGTCTGTGAACTGCAATCCTCCGGTCTCAGCCTCCCAAATGCTGGGATTACAAGTGTGCACCACCATGCCCAGCTTTTTTGTTTTGTTTTTTGAGATGGGTTTTTGCTCTGTTGCTGAGGCTGGTCTTAAACTCCTGAGTGCAAGCAATCTTCCTGCCTCAGCTTCCCCTAAGTATCTGGGATTATAGGCATGCACTGTGCCCAGTGAAATGCCTTTCTCAGGCTCTTTCAAGATTTCTCGGGGGTGCATGTGTATGTATGTATATAAAAGCATGTGCACATGTATAGCAGTTTTCCAGCCTCAGTAATGTTGCTTATACTTTCTTTTTTTTTTTTTTTTTTTTTTGGTGGTACTGGGGTTCCTGGAAGCCCTTCTACCTCCGGGCTACACTCCCAGACCTATTTTTACATTTTCATTTTTGGAAACAGGGTCTCCTAAGCCAGCACGTGCGGCTGGCTTTGAACCTGCGCGATCCTCCTGTCTCCGCCTCCCAAGCGCGGGGATTACAAGCGTGCGCCACCACGCCCGGCTGTTGCTTATACTTTCTAATGAAGCTCAGAGGCTTCCATTAAACCATTGGTTAACTTTTCAAATCAGTTTTGTTAGGTTTAATTAGCTGATTGGTCACATAGCTTTCTGTTATCTATTTTATTGAACAGTAATGGAAAGAATCCCTTTATCTCCTTGTTTACATTCTTATTTGGACCAGAGGAAGTTTGTCTCTATTATACATAGTAACTTTGGAAGCATGTGCCAAATAGGTTAGCCAAAATTGTTGATAGATAAGAGATTGGGATGACAAAAAATTTTGTGTGGTTTTAATAAAGTTTGGACCCTGGTTGTGTAGCAGTCAAACTGGGTTGAAAGTATTCTCAAAAAGTCACATTGGCTGGGAAAACAACCAACCAAACCAAACAAACAAAAAAACCCAAACATATAAAAGGAGATACAATCTGAATAAAAATGCTAAATAACAAAATACTTAAAAGGGTAGAAGAATTAGGTTAAGATTCAATGTCATTTGATCACAAGTGTTATAATGAAAATATATGTATGACAAAAGACTAATGATGAAAAATTTGATGAATTCATTTTTGGATTTAGCAAAAATCCAAAGGCAAAATCTTTTGGATCATACTTTAAAGTTGCTGTAATAGAATTGACAGACAAAAATTGAATATTGACTTCCTTACTTTAAAAGAATTACCTTATCTTTATAAGGTTCCCTGATCTCTCCTGGAGTGCAGGCGTATTGATCACACTCAGTCGCAGGCATGGCTGTGGGTTCTGCAGTATGCGTATAGTTATGGTCAGAGTTCAAGTGAATAATTATGTTTCTTACCATGCTATAACTATTCCCAGATTTTTCTTTCCTTGCCAATGAGTGGAATTAGAGGGCGGGAGTAGTTTTCAGTTTTGGTGGGAGTTAACTCAGATATTACCTCCAGAGGAAAAATTGTAGGTGACTATTACATCCCCCTGTCTAGTAAGAGACCCTTTTGCATAGATTTACCAGAGCTGGCTGGGGAGTTTATTCCTAACAAACTACATTGCCCTTTAGACCTACTAGTATACAATAAATGTCTTGAGATCATTTGAGTTCTCATTATCTGACGTATGATGCATACATTCAGAAAATGGATCTAGAATTAACTTTCTTGCCCTTTTTTTTCTTTTGAGAATAGCATCATTTTAGTGTTCTGATTCGGAACTATGCTCAAAAATAACTTACTGGAGGACAGAAAAAAATGTAACAGGCTGAAAAGGTAATTGAGATCAAGTTAGTAAAATTCTTATATTTCAAGAGGTACTATAAATGGACCATAATATATAGTTTATATACATGGTCCCAACTGTCAGGTAATTTATTACCTAGTATAAGATAAAAAATGTATATACACAAATATGTAAAAGAAGGAAGAATTCTAATAAGTGTTAGATTGCAGTTTAAAAATTCTAGAGGAACCTGGAGGTAAAAAGGGTGAAGGAGTAGGGGATTGGTAGTATTTAGAGGAAATTTTATTTTATTTATTTTTTTGGTGGTACTGGGGTTCCTGGAAGCCCTTCTACCTCCGGGCTACACTCCCAGACCTATTTTTACATTTTTATTTGGAAACAGGGTCTCCTAAGCCAGCGCACGCGGCTGGCTTCGAACCTGCGCGATCCTCCTGTCTCTGCCTCCCAAGCGCGGGGATGACAAGCGTGCGCCACCACGCCTGGCTCTTTAGGGGAAATTTTAAAAATATGAAATGGATACATTCTCTACACAGAACAAGGTTTCTCCAAATGTGACAGTTCTTCATTTACTTTATTCTATACACATTAATTGTTGGACTCTAAAATTTGCTGCAGGTACGATACTGGAATCCAAGAGTTCAAAGATAAAGACTAGGACCTCTAGCAATGAATTTAGTCTAGTGTAGGGTTATAGATATAAGTAGTTGGCTATAATAAATACACAATAATACAGTAAAAGTGTATAAAGTAGAGAAGTTTTATTTTTTAAAATGACAGATAAAATTGTGTGGATTTATCATGTACAACTGTTTTGAGCTATATATACATTGCATAATGACTAAATCTGGATGGTTAACATGCTTTGCCTCACATAGTTATCATTTTTGTGGTAAGAATACTTGTGCTCTCAGGATTTTTTTCAAGATTATTAACTATAGTCACCGTGCTGTACAGTAGATCTCTTAGAAGTTGTTTTTAAAGGAAGTTTCTGTCCCAAATTAGATTTTGGAAATTTTACAATAAACATGAAGACATGAATTTGGGCATTTTGAAACAGTTTTAGATCCTTGATTTTAAACTGTTTACTGCTTTTGGTGGATAAGAACCATTGAATCAGATGTTTGATCTATGAGAGGTTGAGCTGCTTAATGATTTATATTATTTTGTTTTTTTGTTAAGGAAAAGTAATTATTTAGGTGAGCAATTTTGTTTTTATATGATCTTTGAATTCTTTTGCTACTATCATTTATTTGGTCTGATCCTGTTAAAATAGAAGAGTTAAGATAATTTGTGTATTAGCATTTTCCTTATTTGCCAAATGGGGCTTGCTGTGGAATAAAAAGAATAAAATGTGAAATCGCTGTATGTATAAATATCTCGTACTTATTAAACACAGAGTTGAACCAGGAAGAGGGTAGATTGATGTTCAGAAAAAAAAAAACCAGGTCAGTTTATGGACTTTGTAGATACATATACTATGTTACTTTTGTAAACTGAAGTATCAGTAGTACCCCATTGTCAGTATTGTGTCATTTACAAAATAGATAATTCTTTAAACACCTAGAACTCTTAGCCTTGTGTGTAAAAACTTGCAAATTAAATCTTGGTACTTTATGTTAAGTCATGAGAAGAATAGCAAATCTTGTTTTCCAATAAACCTTTTCTTCCAAGGGAATAATATAATCAAAATCTATATATCAGCTGTCAAAATACAAAGAAAATTAATTTTTATCTTTTTGATGACCAGAAGTTTTAAACACTTGAAGATAGTGTATGAATTTTTTATTTTTATTTTTTTGCTGTTGTTTTTAGAACATATTACCATAAATGTGTAAGAAATTGTTATAAAAGTTTAGGGCCAAGACATATTGAAGGTGAGAGGAAACCTTAAATCATTTGGTGATGTCTGAAGCCAGAGTCCTGAGAAACTTGCTGTGAGCAGGAAAGGGGATTCTTAACAGGAGAAACTCATGTATCTCATTGTTACAAGGAGTGAAATGTTACAGTTGTGGTTTTAATAAGAGCGCCAGAATAAAGTTTAATATTGTCCCTTTTAAAAACAAGTGAAGAGTGGGGGTAGAGGGATGGTGGTGGCAGTATACATTTGTGAACTTGGGAGGCTGAGACAGGAAGGGTGGGATTCAATTTAGTGAGACTGTTTCAAAATAAATAAGCCAGGTGTGGTGGTGCTGAGACAGCCTCAGCTATTTAGTGAGGCCTTTTGCAACTCAGTGAGACCCAATTTCAAAATAACGAATAAAAAATAGAGCTGGGGTTGTAGCTCAGAGGTAGAATGCCTCTGTGTTCCATCCCCAGTACTGCAAAAAAAAAAAAAAAAAAAAAATATATATATATATATATATATATAAATATAATATATAATTATATATGTTTATATATAGTTTAATATAAATTATATATATACATATATAAATTTAATATATATAAATTAAAAAAGAAATAGGGCTGGGGTTATAGTTCATAGGTAGAATGCCCCTGGGTTCCATCCCCAGTACCACAAAACAAAAACAAACAAAAACTGGAGTAAGTAACTAGAAAAGTACACTTTGTAATTAACTATATCACCACCACTTTGTATTAATTATAACATTTCACCACCGCCACTGTAACATTTTAGAACCACCTTAAGCTTGGTAGTTGGGCAACAGAACATGGCATCTAAATTACGAGCTCTCTTTGGAACATTTTAAAATGTTCACAGAGTAAATATAAAGTGAAAACGTAAATTTTTCCCATCAGTTTCTAAGAGGTTTACTTTCCTCAGTTTGTAGGGCTTTTACTTTCTTTTGTTAGGAAACTGGCTACTAAGCTTCTTACTTCTCCAGTGGTACAGTGCAAATTCTGGGCAGACTTCAAGCAGAACAGTTTTCTCCTTTCTAGGCCCTTAGAAGACTATGTGTTTTAGTATAGTTGGTTTTTTTTTTTTTTTTTTTTTTTTTTTGTGGGACTGGGGGTGGAACCCAGGGGCTTTCTACCTCTGGGCTATACTCCCAGACCTATTTTATATTGTTATTTGGAAACACTAAGTTGCTGAGGCTGGCTTTAAATTTGTGCAATCCTTCTGTCACAGCCTCCCAAGCTCGGGGATTACAACGTGTGCCACCATGCCCGGTCTTAGTATAGTATTTTAATGGACAGTATAACTTTGGTATTGCTGTTGTTTGAAACCCAAAAATTTTACTTAGGATGATTTTGTTGGTTTGTTCTGATGATTGTTAGCAGTGTGAAAAGAAAGGCCTCTAAGTACTTCAAAGAACCCCCCTGAGGGTTTTCATTCTAGGTAGTGTAGTCTACCTCTGTGAGCATAGTTTTTGTTTTACATTTCTTCTAACTGGTGTAGATCATTTATTTTGCCAAGAATCATGGTTAAAAAAAAAAAAAAAGTAGCAAAGAAATGCATCAAGAACAGTATACTTTTTTTTTTTTTTTTTGGTACTGGGGATTGAATACAGGGGGATTCTACCTCTGAGCTATACCCCCAGGCATGCGCATGTGCATGTCCCTCCCCCCCTTTTGTGGTACTGGGGATTAAACCCACAGGCATTCTACCTCTGAGCTATACCCCCAGCCCTGTTTTTATTCTGTATTTTGAAACGAGGTCTCACTGAGTTGCAGAGGGCTTCACTAAATACCTGAGGCCTATGGCCATCCCAGGATCATCCTGTCTCTGCCTCTCAAGTACTGGGATTATAAGCGTGCACCACCACGCCTGGCTCAGATTCCCTTTTTTGTGGTACTAGGGATTGAACCAGGGGCATTCTACCACTAAGCTACACTCCCAGCCCTATTTTTTTATTCTTTATTTTGAAATAGGGTCTCAACTAAGTTGCGGGGGGCTTATTAAGTAACTGAGGCTGGCCTCTAACCAGGATCCTCTTATCTCAGCCTCTCAAGTACTGGGATTACAAGTGTGCACTAGCACACCTGGCTAAGAAGGCAGTTTGAATTGGTCACTAATAATTCCTGCCTTCTCAGGATTTTTTTTTTTTTTTTTTTTTTTTTTTTGGTGGTGGTACTGGGGTTTGCACTGGCATCCTCTGAGCTACAACTTCCAGCCCTGTTTTATTTTGGAAAGGTCTAAGTTACTGAGGCTGGCCTCAAACCTAAGATCCTTCTGTTTTAGCCTTGAGTACAGGGAGGGATTATACAGGGATTATAGATGTGCTCACTGCACCTGGTTTCTTAGTTTTTGGTGTCTCCCCCACCACTCACCTTTGGTCATTTGCCTCTAGTGACTAGTTCCTGTTTTTTTTTGTTTGTTTGTTTTTTGTTTTTTGCAGATCTGGGGATGGAACCCAGGGGCATTTTGACCTCTGAGCTACACCCTCTGCCCTATTTTTTTATTCTTTATTTTGAAACAAGGTTTCACTGAGTTGCAGAGGGCCTCACTAAGTAGCTGAGGCTGTCTGTGAACTGCCATCCTGAAACTGATTTTCCTTATGCTCATGAGGCTAATTAAACATTTATGACTGCCTCAGACTCCCTCAGCTTCTTACTCTATGCTAGTTTGAAGACTTTTAGACGCATAAAAGATAGAACTGGGTTCTATTTAATTCCCAACTATCTTTAGAACATTTCCATATGATTTTATTTGCTTATCTCCCAAATTTCTTAATCTGTTCATGTGTCACCACTCTATATTCAGAATGAGTTACCTTCAAAATCCTTTATCCCTTTTGCCAAGTCCGTTGTAAAGCCACGTGTCTTCCCATGCACAGTCTTTTTGATTGGCTGTGCCTTAGCCATTTCATTCTAGTGAATCCTGCTTCATATGTACATTATTTCAGTAGCCTTTCAGTTGGTCTCCTTTATCCAGGCCATTTCCCTCTAATCCATTTCGTGCAAAGTAGAGTAGTTTAAGCTAAATATCACTTGTTTTGCTGCTTTCTTGACGGAGACCACAGTGTCGCCCTGTTGTTGTATGTTCCCTCCCGCCCCACCTGACTCCATCAGGACCCCACCACTCCTATGATCTGATTCAGATACGAGGGAGGCTCTCTTCTTTGCTTGATCCCACTCTGCTCTTTAGACCATCTCCTTTGTTACACACAAGCTACACGGTTCTCTGCACATTGCGTGTGTGCTCTCTCTTTGTCACTGCTCTGGACCTCAGTGGTAGTTTTAGTGCCTCTCAGTCTATCCAGATGTCTCTGGACTTGTGCAGAAAAGCTTCCTTGATTCTCCAGTCTATACTAGCTTATTTCCTTTATAATAAAGAGATGGTGGATAATTTCCCTCTTTTCCCAAATAGATTTTAAGTTCTTTGAAAGCAGGGTTGGTGACATTCAATAAACATCAAATTAGTGAGATTATTAAATGAGAAACTTGACCGATTTGTTAATACAGCGGAGATTTGTGTGTTCAAAGATGTTTTTATCTTTTGAAATGTTTTCCTTGTTAATTTATCAAGTACAATTTGAAATGTGTAGCTTTGCAACCTTATTTCTTAAATTTAGCCTTTTTTGTGTGTGTGGTACTGGGGCTCCTGGAAGCCCTTCTACCTCCGGGCTACACTCCCAGACCTATTTTATATATTTATTTGGAAACAGGGTCTCTTAAGCCAGCGCGGCTGGCTTCGAACCTGCGCGATCCTCCTGTCTCCCCCTCCCGAGCACGGGGATTACATGCGTGCGCTGCCACGCCTGGCTAAATTTAGCCATTTTGATAGTTGCTCTTTAAAATAATTGCTTCCTAAAAGCAATTATTAAAGTTTCTTCATGTGCTTACAGAGGTTATCAAATATGAATGTGATTCCAAGAAGCCAGTCCAAATGTGAATTGAAATTGAAATTCTTTGGAACTGTAAACTGATCATTCTTACCTCTATTCTTATCAGATAAAAGTATTTGAAAGTTAACATGGATTTCCTTTTAAGTTGTTGGCAGAGTGGTCCCTTGAGTATTTGGTGGTTACTCTTTTTTAATGGTACTGGGGATGGAACCTAGGGGCATTCTACCTCTGAGCCACACCCCCAGCCCTATTTTTATTATTTATTTATTTATTTACTTATTTATTTGCGGTCTGGGGATGGAACCCAGGGGCACTTGCCCCCTGCCCAATTTTTTATTCTTTATTTTGAAACAGGGTTTCACTAAGTTACGGACAGCCTCACTAAGTAGCTGAGGCTGTCCGTGAACTGGGATCCTCTGGGATTACAAGCATGCACCACCATGCCTGGCTCCCCAGCCCAATTTTTTTTTTCCTTTGGTGTTACTGGGGTTCCTGGAAACCCTTCTACCTCCGGGCTACACTCCCAGACCTATTTTATACTTTTTTATTTGGAAACAAGGTCTCTTAAGCCAGCGAGGCTGGCTTTGAACCTGCGCTGTCCTCCTTTCTCTGCCTCCCAAGTGTGGGGATTACAAGCGTGGGCCACCACGGCCTATTTTTTATTCTTTTTTTTTTTTTTTTTTTTTTGAAACAGGGTCTCATTGAGTTGCAAAGGGCCTCACTAAGTAGTAGCTGAGGCTGTCCTCAAACCAGGATCCTCTGTCTCAGCCTCCCAGATGTTGGGATTATAAATATGGGCCACCACGCACAGCTCCTCCTTTGAGTATTTGAATCAAGATGAAAAAAATAATGTAACTATAACAGAAACATTCTAATCAGATTTGAAGGGCTACTGTTTAAGTAAACCAAAAACTTTTTTTTTTTTTTTTTGGTAGTACTGGGGATTGAACGCAGGGGCATTCTGCCTTTTGAGCTATGCCCCTTAGCTTTAGTATTTTTTTATTTGGAAACAGGGTCTCACAAGGTTGATGAGAGTCTCACTATTAGCCGAGGCTGTCCTCAAGCCTGTGATCCTCCTGTCTCAGCCTCCCAGGTACTGAGATTACAAGTGTGCACCACCACATCTGGCTTAAAGATTTGATTTTTTATTTGGAGATATTCACAAATAACCTCTATTAGGAGTCTGTATTTTAATCTTGAGGGCACATGGGAGGTGAGGGGATGAAAACAAAAGGAAGTCATTTGTGCCAAAACTGAGATATTAAAGAGTTGGCTTTTGAATGTTTTTATTTTCTGTGTTGAATTTGTGGTCATGGCGGATGACAGCTGTGCTTGCCTGTTGTCACGCTTCTCCACGGCACTGTTTGAAGGCTGGAAAGACATGTGGAGCGCAGACAGATAAGGACTAGATTTTATATATACTCACTCTATAGTCAGAGAAACCGGATGGAAAATGGATTGCAGGTTTTTGTCTATCTGCTATTATTCAGAAAATGATGAAAAATTGGTCCAGAATACCACTAATAAAGATGTCTTCAGCTCTTTGGAGAAGTAGGCACCTTCAGCATTCCCATGTGTATGTTATAGTTAGAAAATAGCAATCTCATTCTTTTACTTTTAAACAAGTTTGCTGGGCGTGGTGGCACACGCTTGTAATCCCAGCATTCGGGAGACTGAGACCTGGAGGATCGTGGTTCGCAGACAGCCTCAGCTACTTAGTGAGGCCCTCTGCAACTCAGTGAGACCCGGTTTCAAAAAATAAAGAATAAAAAATAGGGCAGGGGATGTAGCTTGGAGGTCAAATACCCCTGAGTTCCATCCCCAGACCTGCAAAATAAATAAAAACAAATAAATAAACAAGTTTAAGTTTCATCAAGGTAAGATATAAATATCTAGTCCTTGAATCTTATTCTAAGCACTTTTTAATGTAGTTTTCCATAATTTCTTAATATATTTACATGACTTCCTGCTTGGTTTCCTTCTATTATCAAAGAACACTGTCTATGGAATTTCTTTAATATGTTTCTTTTAAAAGGAGAAGTCAAATTTGGCCACCTTACCTTGTTGCTCTTTTGCTCTTACCCTTCTTAGCACACAAGTCAGGTATAAGAAATCTCTTTCTGTTAATTAGCATTGACTTAGAGGAAAAATAAAATCAGTCAAGTACTCCCTGTAGGTTAAAATTAACTATTTGCATAGCATGTAGTTTATAAAGAAGGAAAATTATAGAAATAGGAAAGAGGCTAGTGAAAAGTGCTTTTGTTTGTTTTCTAACTTTTTAGTAGTGGTGAGATACCTTCATGACAAGATTATTTTACACTTGTCAAGTCAGGAACATCATATAAGACAGAGGAGCTATGCTGCTCCTAGTGCTTAAATGTTATTCTTGAAAACTATTTCATCGTTTTGAGAAATAATCTTTCGGTTATATTTGCTCCTCCCAAGTATGGTTTAGTGTCTGGTCCAGCTAGGTTCTATTTGGAACCAAACAAAACAGTGGCAGTATTTTTAAAACCAGATGATAAGCTGGTGCATGCTTGTAATCCCAGTACTTGGGAGACTGAGACAGGAAGATCACACGTCTAAATCAGCCTTAGGAGTTTAGTGAGCCTCAGCCACATGGCGAGGTCTGTTTCAAAATAAAGAGTGAAATAGGGATGGGACTGTAGTTCAGAGGTGGAATGCCTTTGGGTTCAATCTTCAATACCAAAACAACAGCAACAGCCCCTATGACATATTTATTTATTTATTTATTTATTTATTTATTTATTTATTTATTTATTTAGGTGGTACTGGGGTTCCTGGAAGCCCTTCTACCTCCGGGCTACACTCCCAGACCTATTTTTACATTTTTACTTGGAAACAGGGTCTCCTAAGCCAGCACGCGCGGCTGGCTTCGAACCTGCGCGATCCTCCTGTCTCTGCCTCCCAAGCGCGGGGATTACAAGTGTGCGCCACCACGCCCGGCTTTATGACATATTTTAAATGAATAAATCCAGAACTTGCTAGGAATGAGTATTTCTTATTTAAACTTTATGATTTAAAACATGGGGCTTATAAACAAACATAGTGGTGCATGCTTGTAATCTCAGCACAGGTTCAAAGCCAGGCTCAGAAACTTAGTGAGGCATTCTGCAACTTAGTGAGACCTTGTTTCCAAATAAGAAATAAAATTGGGCTCTGGGTATAGCTCATAGGTAGAATACCCCGGGTTCAGTCCCTGGCAACACACACACACACACACACACACACACACACACACACACACTATATTTTCAAAATAAGATTGCAGATTTGATTAGTAATTGGATCTTCTATTTATGTGCCGCTTTCTCTTTATTTATTTATTTATTTTGTGATACTAGGGGCGGAACCCAGAGGCTTTCTACCTCCGGGCCATACTCCCAGACCTATTTTATACTTTATTTGGAAACAGGGTCTCACTAAGTAGCTGAGGCTGGCTTCGAACCTGTGAGATCCTCCTGTCTCAGCCTCCCAAGCGTGGGGATGACAAGCAAGTACCACTACACCCGGTTTATATGCCATTTTCTAAGAGTTTAGAGTAAGAGTCTTCAAACAGAGTTTATGCCGTCTAGCAGCACATTTTAGTATCATTGTCAAAATTAAGTTCTTTACATTCTTAATGATGAAAATATTTAAAATCTCATAGAGCTTGGATCCTTTTTTATTATTATTATTTTTATACTGGGGATCAAACCCAAAGGCATTCTACTTCCAAGTTATACCCCCAGTCAGATTTTATTTCTTATTTGGAAACAAGGTCTCAGTAAGTTGCAGAAGGCCTTGCTTAATTACTGAGACTGGCTTTCAAACCTTTGATACTCTTGTCTCGGCCTCCCAAATACTGGGATTACAAGCGTATGCCACCATGCTCAGCTTGGAGCATTTTTATAGTAAAAGGGCATTGTTAGTTTGACTTTACTGTTTCCTGCACAAATAGTAGAATAATCAGTGTGCTTTTTATTTTGGGTATAGGTTATAAAATAAACTTTAATGAAGCTTGTTTAGGTTTAGAACAGTGGGAGGTGGTGTTTTCATTATCTTCAAAAGATCACACAGTAGTTTTTCTGTAATATACCAGGTGATTAGAAGCTTAAGAGGATCATAGCATTTGTCTTGGTGATTTTGGAAGAGTCTGGGAGATACTACTTTATCCTATCAGTTTTTCAGATTGAATTTTTAAACTTTGATTCTTTTCTTGAAACTACTTCTATACATTAATCAATGAGGAAAAGTTCTTAGCAAGGCTTACTGTGCAGCTCGAGCTAAAAGCCTCTCTCAGTCTTGCCTGCCCCTCTCTATCCCCCAACAAGCGTGCATCTCTCTACAGTTCTTAGCATCTTGTCTACAGGAGTCTTAGGGTGTAGTCTATGGTAGCACTGGCATATTCATCTCTACTATGTATAGTAAATAAAACTACTTTTGGAGTTGAGTCAGTTATATTTCTTGCTTTGAGGAGAAAAGGAGAGTTTTCATTAAAATAGTCTTTTGCTTGTTGTCATATACTTCTCATTTTAGGGCATTAAAGGAATATTGACTTTATGCTAAATTATTTCAACTCTAGGTCCCACAGTTCATGCCACACCTGTTTTCAGTCTAGCAACAGTTAAAGACATTTGGAATCCATTTCCCCTATTCAAACTTAGTAAATCAGACTGACAGTAAGAATTTAGTGATTGGAAATACTATGTATTTTTGTTCACTGCCTTTCAAAAAAGTATCAGCATGTAAAGTTGAAATTTCCTGATCAGAATTTGGAAGATTGTGATATAATACTCTGGGCCTTGATTCCAGAAGGAGCTCTTTGAATATGGGTTTACTAGTTGGTGGTGAATTAATGAATCCGCCAACTATTAGGCCTTTATGTCCAGATATTATCTTAATTTATGGAGTAAGGTCCCTGAGTTCTCCTCTTTCCTTCCACAGGGCAAGCAGGAGGACTTCAAGACGACAGTTCTGGAGGGTATGGAGACGGCCAAGCATCAGGTGAGGGTGGCGTTAGATGCTTGCCACTTAGCAGCAAGAGCCGCCAGGTCAGGGATTGATGCTTGCAAGTGTTTTTGGCTGTGGTATCCACATTTTAGCGAGAAATTCAGGGACATGTAAGCCACAGACGGAGTAGGATAATAGGCGAGAGTGAGCCAGAACGAAGGCAAGCAAAACCTGTTGAAGTCCTCAGGCCGATCTCAGCCCTCCACTCCATGTTTTCCAGGAGATGGCGGGTCCTTTTCTCACCAACAGTCTTTACACTGTAAACATGATGTAAAACATAGACTTAGGAATCATGGGACCCTTAAAAAGAAAACCTTGATGATATACATAGAGAGATTGCCACAGGCTTAAAAGTTTTAAAAGAAAATAAAAAAGGACTAAAAGGTGCATTATAGGCCTAATCAACATATTATGCGGGCAAATGACACCTTTTTAGATATGGTTGTTACATAATATTGGGTACATTTTTTTCAATAAATATTACATAGTTATTTTATAGTTTAAATATTTTTCTAAGGTGAAATTATCTTTTTTTTTTAAAGTCCATTTAAAGCACTTTTTCATTTCAGACCAAACAGTATGAATTTTTACCACAAGAAAAAAGTAAAAACTTACAGGAGGCCACCATCAGAAATAGTGTTTGTTGTAGGAATCCAAAGTAACGTGTTTGAACTTCATCCTCTGTCCTTTGAAGGATGTTTTTGTGTGTTCCACTGCTCAAAGCCGGTTTATATATGCATTTTGATAGGATCAGAATGAGTATTAACTCATTGTGGGAGCTTGTTACTTTTGAATTAAATCTACTCTAAAATTATTTGTCTGTTGCAGTTTGCATGTAGCAGATTGAAGGATTTTACTTGTATTTTACTTCCTTAGGCGAAAAATAGTTCTGGGTTAATAGAGCAGTTGGTAGTTGAGGATTCAGAGCATTTGGAGTCTATGTCTTTAAATGCTATCCTAAGGACTAGAAGTTGACACTTAGTACATGCTTATCTTAGAGGAGTTAAAATCATCACTCCGAGTCTATCATCTGTGGCAGATAAAGCTTCAAGAATACTTCTTCAATTGGTATAAAAGTAGGTCTTCATGGAACTTGTTAAAGATTAGCGATATTCTTCAGAGCTTTACTCTCAAGAAAGGAAATTGAGTTTGCTTGTTGCTTTTTGGTTTTATTTTTATGAAAATATTTGCTTTTACGATTAGGTAAAAAATGCAGTGTAATGCTGAAAGTAATAGGACTTTCATGTAAAACTGGGGTGCCACTGTGTTTCTGTTAGTGAACATGAGTTTTAAGTGTATCCAGAGATGGTGGTGACTGTTCTGAATCCCTCAAACTTTATTTAGATCTTTGTCATGTTCTGAAGCATGTATTTTTTGAGCTGTTCAATTAGAGATAAAAATGTGCTTAGGAGTTCCATTACTTTGAACATTATTCTCTTGAAATTAGATGACCATCATGGGTATCTTGAAGCTAGGATTATCTTTGACTTTTCAAAATCTACCTCAACTTTGTGTGTAAATCTGAATCTTAGAGCCCTAAGATTTAGGATGGAACTTAAGGTCATCTGGTGTAGTTTCCTGCCTTCACACAAATAGTGTTACATCTTCCCTATTTATGGGTTAGGACCTAAAAAGAAGCTTAATGGCTCAGCGAGCAGTGAAACAGCAGTGTGAAGAGTGAGAATACAGGGATCTTGCTTCTTGGTTCACAGACTATTCCTTACACCACTAGAATAACTTAAAACAGATAGTTACCATAATCTAAGAAATCACAATTCTCTGGTTTTACTTTTTTTTCTTTCCTCCTGCTATTCTTTTTATTTTTAAATACTAGGACTTGATATGGTGTGTCTCTACTAATTTTAAGTAATGTCTTTAATATATAGTTCTATCAGGCTTCTGTTTTCACTTTTCAGCTAGAAATCTAGATCCAGTTAACTTACCTACTTTAGTAAGGGCAGTTAGGCCGGGCGTGGTGGCGCACGCTTCTAATCCCCGCACTTGGGAGGCTGAGACAGGAGGATCGCGCAGGTTAAAAGCCAGCCTCAGCTACTTAGTGAGGCTCTCAGCAACTTAGTGAGACCCTGTTTCCAAATAAAATATAAAATGGGTCTGGGAGTATAGCCTGGAGGCAGAAAGCCTCTGGGTTCCACCCCAGTACCACCAAAAAAATAAAGGCAGTTAACTCTCATGAAGCCCTCCGTTTTAGTTTGTTGTATCTGTGACCTTATTCTAGTCAAGATGCTACCTATACAGAGAATAGAGGGTCTGTAATTTCATCTTCCCCTTCTCTCTTCCTTCTCCCTGTTTCATTTACCTCCAAAAGGTCCAAATTATTCACTTTAATATTTAGCTACGTTTACTGTGTTTTCAGAGAAAATAGGTCAGACAGACTATTCCTTAGAAAGGGTAATTCTGCCTTAGCAAGATTGTATTCTGTAAGATGATAGTGAGATTTCCTGTGTGAGGTGGTGAGCAGGAAAGAAATTGGGCAGGAGGAAAGATTGATATGCAGTCATCTTTGGGGCTTCTGGGAATTTTAGATGGAATCTTTGGAACATTCTAAGTGTCCAGAATAATAAATAAATGTGTATATATATACACACACACACTTATTTAGTGATACACAGGGAATTGAACCCAGAGTTAAGGTTCTACTTCTGAGGTCTCACACACACACACATCCTCCCCAGCCCTTTTTATTTTTTATTTTGAGACAGGGTCTATCTACCTAAATTGCTGTGGCTGGCCTTGAACTTGGAACCATCCTGTCTCAGCCTTCTAAGTTCTGAGATTACACGTGTGCACTGCTGTGCCTGGCTCAGAATACTAGAGTCTATTAATACATTTGAATACCAAAATGCAAAACTATATTCCAGAGCTAAGTATAAATTTCTTCTGAATTATATATACTATTTGTACTTTAAAAAAAAAAAAAAAAAGGACAGTCAGGTGTGGTGGCCCACGCCTATAATCCCAGTAAGTGGGAGGCTGAGACCCGAGGGTCGTAGGTCATGGCCAGCTTCAGCAACTTAGTGAAGTCCTCCACAACTTAGTAAGACTGTTTCAAAATAAAATAGGTTTGTGGGTATAGCTCAGAGGTAGAATGCCCTGGTTCAATCCCTAGCACCCCCCCAAAAAAAAAAAAATTTAAAGTCAGCTATATTCCAAAATGATTTTTCCTATAAAGGAAAATGCTTATGAATTGTATTATCCAAAGTGGTCTGTTACTTCATTTTGGAAATATTCTGTTAAAAAAAAAAAAGATGTTTTGATTTAGCTTCTGAATAATTTAGGTGCCAAAATATTTTCTTTGGAAAAAGCTTAGACTTTTTTTTAATCTTGTAGGTTTTTCTGCCTGATTTTGATAATATTCTTTATTCCTCGTAATAATAGTTTATCCCTAACCACTGAACAGAGGGAAATAATTACTGAGAGATTTTAGAAGCCACTTGTCATTTAAAAAAATTGATACTTGTCTGAGCATGGTGAAGCACTTCTGTAATCCCCACAATTTGGGAATCTGAGACAAGAGGATTACAAATTCAAAACCACACTGGGTAACTTTGTGAGACTCTTTCTCAAAATAAAAAATGAAAAGGATGGGTATGTGATCAGTGGTGGGGCACTCCTGGCTTTGGTTCCCTAGGGGGGTTGCTATCAGAGTTGTCCTCCGGTGTTTAGCAGTGGTGTGGTGGCTTAGGCTTGTCATTCCAGTACTTGGGAGGCGGAGACAGGAGGATCTCAGGTTTGTGGCCTCAGCTACTTAGTGAGAACCTGTTTATAAAAAGAAATAGAAAATAGGGCTGGGGGTGTAGCTTAGAGGTAGAATGCCTCTTGGTTTAATTCCCAGTACCAAAAAAAAAAAAAAAAAAAAAGGGTAACTTTTTTTAAGATGCTACATGGGAGATGAGATGGAAAAGATTATTATTTTAAGTATATATGGACATTACAACTTGAACTTCTTTAATTGCTTATATTTGTTTAAACTTTTTTTTGTGTGTGTGTGGTACTGGGGGTGGAATCCAGGGGCTTTTCTACCTCCAGGCTATACTCCCAGACTTATTTTATACTTTATTTGGAAACAGGGTCTCACTAAGTTGCTGATAGTCTCACTAAGTAGCTGAGGCTGGCTTCGAACCCGCGCGATCCTCCTGTCTTAGCCTCCCAAGTGCGGGGAATACAAGCGTGTGCCACCACGCCCGGTTTGTTTAAACTTTTGACATTTGATATAGAGAAATACTTTGAAATTGCCACAGGATTTATATAAATAACATGTCTCAGCTGTTACCAAAATTCCCAAAGTTAGCAAACTATATCAGAATGATTTTTTGTTAAGAACATTTGAAATGAGGAACCAAGGGTAATATGAAATTTTGTGTTTTAATTCTCGTGGCTTTTCTGTTTTCCATTGAAAATAATATTTTGCAGTAAAATTAATATTCAGTAACCACTTAGTAAATATATAGAAGGTGGTGCAGGCAAGAAAGAAAACTACTGCTTTTGGCAGGGAGAAGTGGAATTAATAATAGGGACAATTTATTTTTACGTTAATAGTATACATATGAACTATATACCAAGAACAACATCTTAAGAGATACTTTGTCACATACTTGGTATTAATACCAGGTATTTTTGGTCTTGAGTTTTGTTTATTTTGGGAATGAAGACTGGGAACATCAAAGCTGTATATTTTTGGAAAATTTCACAAAGAACCTGTACCCCTAATAGTCAGCACTTGTTCTTTTCTTGCCTTAATTTTGGTGCTCCACCTGCAGCAATATGGCTCTTACTGTTTTCCTCTAAGAAATAATTTTCCTCACAGTCATTAATTTTAGGTTGAAATAATTATATGTAAGGATTGTTAATGTGATGTAGTAATGTAAAACGCAGTGTTTGTGTCTCATTATCTATAGAGAATGGATAGCCTTATTTCCTGTCTCAACAGTGTTGTGTGGCCCATGTTAGCAGCTGGCATTTTTTGCTGGATCTCTTATTAACTATTTTTTCCTAGTTTGCCATTTGAATGTCTTTATGGAAACAGACCTCTCAATGGCTTAGCTACAGTTTCCTAAATTAAATTTTACCTACCTTGTTCTTTCTATTCTCTTAATTCTACTGATGCCTTTTTGTTAACTTTACTTTCATTATTAGTGCTTCTAATTTCTTGTTTTATATGCTTTAAAATGATTAAATATGAGCTGGGTGCATGGTGGTACATGCCAACCCCAGCAACTCAGTGAGACCCTCTTTCATAATAAAATATAGATCTGGGAATGTAGCTCAGAGTAGAATGCCCCTGAGTTCAAAAATAATACATAATACCTACATATACACACCCACATACACACAATAATTTCTTCAATTGTGTTGAATTTTGAAACTTTAAATTGTCTTTTTAAAAAGTTTTTATTGATGCATTATATTCATACATCATATTGAGGTAAAAAAAACTTATGTGGATATACATGCACCTATCACCCATTTAGCCCATACCCAATTCCCACCCCATTCCCTCCCCATCTCTCCTTCCCATGTTTGGCTTAGTGGTTGACTTCGATACGTTTGAGTACGTTGTGTGTTTTAGAGAATTTCCCTCATCCTCCCATCCCCTCATTTAGGTTGTCTTGTTTGCTCCTCTATAGGTTTTCCTTTTTCATCTAGAGTTCCTCCTATGACCCATTTCTCCTTAGCTTTCGCATATTAGGAAAAGCATCCAATTTCTTATTTTTTGTGACTGACTAATCTCCTTTAGCATAATGTCTTCCAGTTCCATCCATTTCCCTGAAAATGATGTAATTGAGTTTTTTTTAATGGCTGAGTAAAATTCCATTGTGTACATATCTCCACAGTTTTGTAATCCATTCATCTTTTGATGGCCATTTTGACTGGTTTCATAGTTTGGCTATGGTGAATTGTGCAGCTATGAACATAGATACACATGCATTAGTTTAGTAGTTTGGTTTCCTTTCTTTTGGGTAGATTCCCAGAAGTGGTATTGCTGGATTAAATGGTAGATTTGTTCCCATTCTTCTGTGGGTTCTCCATACTGTTTTTCAAAGTGGTTGCACTAATTTGCAATCCCACCAACAATGTTTTAGAGTTCCCACTTCTCCACATCCTCGCCGGCATCTGTTGTTGTTTGTGTTTTGAATGATTGCCATTCTAGTTGGAGTTAGGTGAAATCTCAGGGTAGTTTTGATTTGCATCTCTCTGATTGCCAGTGATGTTGAGCATTTTTTCATGCATTTATTGGCCATTTGAATTTCTTCTTTCGTGAAGTGTCTATTTAGTTTGTTTGCCCATTTTTTTGTTGGATTATTTGGTTTTTTAGTGTTGTTTCTTGAGTTCTCTGTACATTCCAGATATAGTCCTCTATTGAAGGTGTAGGTGGCAAAAATCTTCTCCCATTCTGTTGGCTCTCGATTAAGGTTCTTGACAGTTTCCTTTGCTGAACAGAAGCTCCTCAGTTTCATGCAATCCCATGTATTGATTCGCCTTTTAATTTGTTGTGCCTTTGGGGTCTTGTTGAGAAAGTGTTTATCTGTGCCTATGTGTTGCAGTGTTGGACCTATGCCCTCTAGAAGGAGCTTCAAGGTCTCTGGTTTGATTTCCAAGTCTTTGATCCATCTTGAATTGACTCTTGTGCAGGGTGAGAAAGTGGGTTTAATTACCAGTTTTCTGCATATGGTTAACCAGTTTTGCCAGCACCATTTGTTGAAGAGGCTATCTTTGTTCCAGTGTATGTTTTTGGCCCCTTTGTCAAAAATCAGTTGGCTGAAAGTGTGTGAACTTGTTTCTGGGCCTTCTATTCTACTTCATTGGTCTATGTATCTGTTTTTGTGCCAGTACCATGCTGTTTTTATTACAATGGCTTTGTAGTATAGTTTAAAGTCAGGTATTGTGATTCCTCCTGCATGGTTTTTGTTGCTGAGAACTACCTTGGCTATTCTGGGCTTTTTGTTATTCCAAATAAATTTAAGGCCCGATTTTTCTATGTCTGTGAAGAATGATCTTGGTAGTTTAATGGGCATTGTGTTAAGTCTGTAGATCACATTTGGAAGGATGGCCATTTTAATCGTATTTCTGCCTATCCATGAACATGGAAGACCTTTCCATCTTCTAAGATCTTCGATTTCTTTTTTCAGTGTTTTATAGTTTGCAGAGATTTTTTTACCTCCTTGGTTAAGTTTATTCCTAAGTATTTTATTTTTTTGTGGGAGATCCTGAGTGGAAGTGTTTTCTGAAATTTTTTCCCCAGTGGATTTATGGTTGGTGTACAGGAAAGCTTCTGATTTTTTAAGATTGATTTTGTATCCAGACACTTTGCTGAATATGTTTATCAGTTCTATAAGCCTTTTGGTTGAGTTTGTTGGGTTTTCTAAATATAGTATGTCATCTGCAAATAGTGAAAGTTTGAGTTCTTCTTTTCTTATTTGTACTCCTTTGATTTCCTTTTCTTGCCTTATTGCTCTGGCTAGAGTCTCTAGTACTATATTGAAGAGAAGTGGTGATAATGGACATCCTTGTCTTGTTCCTGTTTTTAGGGAGAATTCTTGAAGTTTTTCCCCATTTAATATGATGTTGGCAGTGGGCTTATTGTAGATTGCCTTTATGATGTTGAGATATGTTCCCTCTATTCCAATTCTCTGCAGTGTTTTTATCATAAATGGATGTTGGATTTTTATCAAATGCTTTTTCAGCATCTATTGCAATGATCATGTGATTTTTGTCTTTGATTCTGTTTATATGATGTATTATATGATACATCACTATTTTATTTGTGTTGTGTGTGTGTGTGTGTGTGTGTGTGTGTGTGTGTGTGTGTGTGTTACTGGGAATTGAACTCGGGCATTCTTTCTCTGAGCTACACCCCCAGCCTTATTTATTTATTTATTTATTTATTTATTTATTTATTTATTTATATGTGTGTTTGCTTGTTTGTGTTTACTGGGGATTGAACCCAGGGGCATTCTACTTCTGAGCTACACTCCCAGCCTGGTTTTATTTCTTATTTGAAAATAGTGTCTCCCTAATTTGCAGAGGGCCTCGCTAAATTGCCAAAGTTGGCTTTGAAACTGTGATCCTTCTGTCTCCTAAGTACTGGGATTACAGGTGTATGCCACCAGGCCTGGCTTAGTTTTTGTTTTGAAACAGGGTCTCACTAAATTGCTGAGAGTCTTAAATTGCTGAGGCTGGTCTCAAATCTGTGATCCTCCTGTCTCAGCCTCTCAGGAACTAGGATTACAGGCATGTACCACCATGACTGGTTTATTTTTTATTTTAATACACTGTTGTTTTTTTCCACTAAATTGCTGAGGCTGTCCTTGAACCTGGGATCTTCCTGTCTCACCCTTCCAAGTACTAGGATTACAGGGGAATGCCACCATACCTGACTGAGCCTTGTATCTTAATATTTTTATAAGCTAGTGGTTAAGTATTTTTTAAGATGTTCTTAGAAGTATGAGTACAATCTATGCATATGTATTTTTGTTTTTTGCTACTATGGATTGAACCCAGAAGCATTCTCTGAACTATGTCCCTATCCCTTTTTATTTTGAAACAGTCTGAGTTGCTGAGGCTGGCCTCTAACCTGCAATTCTCCTGTCTTAGCCTCTCAACTACTGGGATTAAAGGAATGTGCCACCACACCTGTCTTGCAGATGTATTTCTAAGAATAAGCATTTATCCACCAGCTTATAAAAATATTTAATAACCAATTTAAGGAATTACAAACATTTTTCTTGTAGTATGCAGTATATGTGCACACTATATGTATTATGTAGTATATTTAGTAACACATTGTTAACATAGTCTATAACAAAGCATTTAGTGTTCTTCTAGAAAAAGCAAATTCCTTGCATTCTTCTGGCTTATTATAATCTGTTTAATTTCTCCTACTCTTTGCCAGCATTGAATAATGGGAACTGATGGTCGCTACTATTGAGAGGGTTATATATTTTAGAATCTGCTGTAGATTATTCAACCTTTGAGTCATCTTTCTGTTGCATGCTGTAATCCTAAAAGAAGGCATGCGACTGCATCTTCCGCTGTATAGCTTCTTGCTTTCCTCTTAGTATACTTTCCCTTTAATCTGGTTCTTTACTTGTAAATTTTAGCACATGCTACCAATGATTCTAATTTTAATATAGAATATCATTCAATATTAAGATATTTAATCGATGAAGAAAATATTCTAAGTGCCTTATATAAAGTATCTTGTTTGATTCATTAGTAAACTGTAAATTTTGGAATGTTAAGAGTGGCACCTTTTGAGACAGCTTGATAATTTAAAAGTTTCTTGTAAGCCGGGTGTGGTGGCGCACGCTTGTAATCCCCGCACTTGGGAGGCTGAGACAGGAGGATCACTCGGGTTCGAAGCCAGCCTCAGCTACTTAGTGAGGTTCTCAGCAACTTAGTGAGACCCTGTTTCCAAATAAAATATAAAATAGGTCTGGGAGTATAGCCCGGAGGTAGAAAGCCTCAGGGTTCCACCCCAAGTACCACCAAAAAAAAGTTTCTTTTAAGCCAGATGTAGTGGTGCACGCTAATTCCAGCATTTGGGAGCTGAGACAGGAGGATCGTGGTTCACTGACAGCCTCAGCTACTTAGGCCCTCTGCAACTCAGTGAGACCCTGTTTCAAAATAAAGAATTAAAAATAGGGCTGGGGTGTAGATCAGAGGTAGAATGACCCTGGGTTTCATCTCCAGTACCGCCAAAAAAAAAAAAAAAATTGTTTCTTTTAAGCCGGGCATGGTGGCACATGCTTGTAATCACAGCATTTGGGAGTCTGAGTCTGGGGGATTACAGTTCGTGGACAGCCCCAGCTACTTAGGCCCTCTGCAACTTAGTGAGACCCTGTTTCAAAATAAAGAATAAAAAATAGAGCTGGAGGTGTAGCTCAGAGATAGAATACCCATGGTTTCCATCCCCAGGACCTAAAAGAAAAAGTTCCTCTTGAGGTAGGTGAAGGCGGGGCGTGGTAGCACACACCTGTAATCCCAGTATTTGGGAGGCTGACATAGAGAAGATTGCAGGTTTAGGGACGGCCTCAGCAAGTTAATGAGGCCCTCTGCAACTTAGTGAGACCCTGTTTCAAAAATAATAAATGAGCCGGGCGTGGTGGCGCACGCTTGTAATCCCTGCCCTTGGGAGGCGGAGACAGGAGGATTGCGCTGGTTCGGAGCCAGCCTCGCTGGCTTAAGAGACCCTCTTTCCAAATAAAAAGTATAAAATAGGTCTGGGAGTGTAGCCCGGAGGTAGAAGGGCTTCTAGGAACCCCAGTACCACCAAAAAAAATAATAAACAAATAAAATAATAATAATAATAAATAAAATAGGGCTGGGGATTTAGCTCAGAAGTAAAATGCTCCTGGATTTCATCCTTAGTTACTCCAAAAAAAGAAAGGAATGAAAGGGAAGAAGGTGAGATCGATTAATCTGTGAGTGAAGCAAAAGTTTACAAAGTTCTTTAGTCAGAAAAGGAGTTTGACATGTCATCACCACCCCTGGTTTTGTGCTCACTTGCACTTTTCACAGCCACTTCTGTTTTCTTTCCTAGGTGTGGAGGGCGCCGCTTTTCAGAGCAGACTTCCTCATGACCGAATGACCTCACAGGAAGCAGCCTGTTTTCCAGACATCATCAGTGGGCCTCAGCAAACCCAGAAGGTTTTTCTGTTTATTAGAAACCGTACAGTAAGTTTCCATGCTAGCCTTTTTTTTCACCTGGATTATGAAAAGTACCTTAGATTTTATAGAGAAGGGGGGGGGGTTCAGAAAAGAATTTTTAAATTGCAATGCTCTTGTTCCAGAGATAACCATTCTTATTGTTGTTTTTCATTTGGTTATTTTTAAAACATATATATGAAATTTTTGCTTTTACAAATTGATATCCTGTTTACATGCATTTTGGGGGGGACCTTTTCATATAACTCATGATTTACACGTTTAAAGTTTTTTTTGTTTTGTTTTTGTTTTTTTGAGGAGGGTACAGCTGGGGATTAGACCCAGAGCCAGCCTGTACATTGGAACAAGTACTCTACTATTGAACTGTATCCCCAGCCCAAGGAAAAAAACATCATAAAAACAATCACTTTTGCCAGGTGTGACACATGCCTATGATCTCAGTATTTGGGGAACTGAGACAGGAGGCTCACAGGCTTGCAGCCAACCTTGACAATGTTAGGGAGGCCCTCTGTGACTTAGTATTACCTTGTTTCAAAACACAGTATAAAAAGGGTGGGTGTGGGTGTATATCAGATATAGAATATCCCAGAGTTCGTTCAGTTTTCAGTAACAAAGAAGCAAGACAGCAACAACAACAACAAAAATCACTTTGTCAGTCAGGCATGCCCTGTGCCTGTAATCCCAGGATTTGGGAAACTGAGATAGTGAGGCTCTCAGCAACCTGGTGAGCCCATTTCTAAACAGAAACTAAAAGGAAAGTGCTGGTAGTTTAAATCAGGGTTGGATCCCGTGTGTGTGTGTGTGTGTGTGTGTGTGTGTGTGTGTGTGTGTGTGTGTGTGTGTGTGTGTGTTTTGCACGCATATGCACACAAATCACTTTGTCTTTACCTCCAAGATAAGAGAAACCCCTTACCCTGTTTTGCTTACCCAGTTCAACTTCCTCCTCTGGCTGAATATTTTGTTTGATGATTGGACTATTAAGACATTTAAGTTAGCATTTCCACCTTATTTTAAGTAAGTTCTGAACAGCCTTATATCTTTATGGCTTTTCTTTCTTTTTCTTTTTTTTTTCTCTTTTCTTTTTTTAGTGGTACTGGAGTTCCTGGAAACCCTTCTACCTCCGGGCTACACTCCCAGACCTATTGTATATTTTTATTTAGAAACAGGGTCTCTTAAGCTACTGAGGCGGGCTTCAAACCTGCGCGATCCTCCTGTCTCTGCCTCCCAAGTGCGGGGATTATAAGTGTGTGCCACCATGCTTGGCTTATTTCTTTATAATATAGATCTAGAAAGATCAAAGTGCTTTTAAGTTTTGATAAATATTGTCCAGAAAGGCTCAACAAGTCAACATTTTCATTTCCCTACCCATTTTTGTTTTTAAAACAGTGATAATCTATGTTGCTATAACAAGCCAGCACAGTTTTTATTTCTTGGATTACTGAGATTTCTTTTTTAAACATACTAACCATTTATATTTCTTCTGTAATTTTTTTTAAAATGCCCTTTGTTCATGAAAAATCCCTTATCCATGGGACTAGGGGTGTGTGTGTGTGTGTGTTGTGTTGTGTGTGTGTGTGTGTGTGTTAATAGTTGATAGCCCTCCTCCTCCTCCTCCTCCTCCTCTTTCTTTCTTTTTTTTTTTTTTTTTGTGGTGCTGGGGATGAAACCCAGGGGCATTTCTGCCTCTGAACTACACCCCCAGTCCTATTTTTTATTCTTTTTGAATATTCTTTTTGAAACAGGGTCTCACTAAATTGTAGATGGCCTCATCAAGTAACTGAGGCTGGCTGTGAACCTGTGATCCTCCTGTCTCAGCCTCCCAAGTCCTGGAATTACAAGCATGCGCCACCATGCCTGGTTCCAACTCTCATTTCTAATGATTATTAGGTTTTGTGGATTTTATGTACTGAGTATCTCTGGAGTCATGTAACCTAGGTTTAAATCCTAGTTTCTTCATACTCACTGTATGGCCTTGACAAGTATTTTTCTTTTTCATTACTTTCTTCTTTTTTTTTTTTGTACAGTAGCAATGGAGCAGAACTTTATTTTAAAGGCTAGTGGTTCAAATACTATTGCTTGAGTAGCTCTAGCAGATATAAAATGTAGTACTATCTGAGATGTATACACATAAGCAATGGTGCCGAAGGGCAGTTTAAAAAGGGATATTTATCCTCAGTCACTAGAGAAGCTACGAGCACATGCTGCAGGAGTGAGAAGGAATTGAATAGACCATACTCTCACCTTCTTTCTGATAAAGACAAAATTCTGGCTTAATTAATTCTCCTTTTTGCAACTATACCTCAGCTAAGAAAAAAGATCTCTTGAAAAACTCAAGAACCTGGATTCTAAAAAAAGGACTTTTTTTTTTTTTTTTTTTTTTTTTTTGCAGGTCTGGGGATGGAACCCAGGGCCATTTGACCTCCAAGCTACACCCCCTGCCCTATTTTTTATTCTTTATTTTGAAACAGGGTCTCACTGAGTTGCAAAGGGCTTCACTAAGTAGCTGAGGCTGTCTGCGATCCTCCGGTCTCAGTCTCCTGAATGCTGGGATTACAAGTGGTGCCACCACGCCCGGCTAGGAAATTTTAATATAGTAAACACCATGTGTATTTCCTGTTGCTAGTGAAACAGTATGTTCAGAAAACTATTTTTTTTAAATATAAAAACAAAACAAAATTAAACAAATTCCCAGAAAGAGGCTTGATAAGTAAAACAAAACCAGCCCAAGTTCTATACTTAATCAGATGAGTCTTACATAAACTCCTGCCAGTTGCTTTGCAAGCAGAACATAAAATGTACGCCTTAGTTATTGAATGTCAGCATCAAGCTGAACCCCTGCAGAGCACATTTGGATGGGTAAGTTCACTACGCAACCTGGTCCAGTAGAAAATAGTTGTTTGTAGATCCACTTTGTACAAATGTTATCAGTACATTGAGCAATAAGCCACTTACTATTCCATTATTCTTTTTCATTTTTGGTGGTATTGGAGGGGACCCAGGACCATTATACCCCCAACCCAACTTTTTAATTGGTAACAAGTCTCACGATGTTGCTAAGGCTGTCTTAGAACCTACATCCTACTGTCTCAGCCTCTGGATTGCTGGGATTCTAGGCATACTCCATCATACCTGGCTTCCTTAGTCTTTTAAATGGCAGTTGTATAAGTCAAGCAAACCATTAAGATTACAAATAAGCCGGGCATGGTGGCACCCACTTGTAATCCCAGCATTTGAGAGGCTGAGATAAGAGGATCTCAATTCATAGACAGCCTCAGCTACTTAATAAGGCTTTTTGCAACTCAGTGAGATCCTGTTTCAAAATAAAGAGTAAAAAATAGGACTGAGGGTAGAGCTCGGAGGTAGAATCCCCCTGGGTTTCATCCCCAGTGCCGAAAAAAAGAAAAGATTATAAATAATTCTCTTGTAAAATATTCTCAGGTGAAGACATTAAGAAACCTTAGAAGTTGAATGAACTTAGTTCTTTTTTTTACGAAAATGCTGGGATAAAGGTAGAATGTCTATTCTGAGAATGGCCTCACTGTTTTTCCATGGAAAAAAACAGTTGTTTCAACTGATATAATTTAACAACTAAACAAATAAAAAAAATAAAATATAGGGCTGTATAGGGTAGCCAAGCCCTGAGTTTGATTCCTAACACCACAAAAAAAATAAAGCATATACCTTAAGATACTATAAAACTTGAAGTGTTGTATATTATGGAACACAAAAATAGAGGTCTGATTTTTATTTTTCTTTTCTTTCTTTTTTTTTTTTTTTTTTTTGGTGGTGGTGGTACTGGGGATGGAACCCTTCTACCTCCGGGCTACATTCCCAGACCTATTTTATATTTTTATTTGGAAACAGGGTCTCTTAAAGCCAGCAAAGCTGGCTTCGAACCTGCACGATCCTCTTGTCTCCACCTCCCAAGTGCAGGGATTACAAGCATGCACCACCACGCCTGGCGAGTTCTGATTTTTCTTTCATAAGAGTAAACTATTAACAGGTTTTAATTGAAAACAAACCAGAACTCTGCACATGGGTAACAAGACACAGACTCCTTAGCACAGAACACCACACAAGAATGAGTTACGCATTGGTAAATCATCATGAGAGTAATGATATTACTGGCTCAGGACTTTGAACAACAGAGCGCCTAGGTAAAAACTGTATAAAGGCTTGTAATGTCTGTAAGCACCAAAAATTAAAATAAAAACTAAATTTGTGTGTGTGTGTGTGTGTGTGTGTGTGTGTGTGTGTGTGTGTTTTACTGGTGTTCCTGGAAGCCCTTCTACCTCTAGGCTACATTCCCAGACCTATTTTATACTTTTTTATTTGGAAACAGGGTCTCTTAAGCCAGCACGGCTGGCTTCAAACCTGTGTGATACTCCTGTCTCTGCCTCCCAAGTGCGGGGATTACAAGTGTGCACCACCACACCCGGCAAAGTTTTTTGTTTTTTTTAAGAAGGGATTAGACAGAGAGGGGACAAAAGGCTACATGTATGTCTTATTACAGACATGATATTCAGCATAAAAATAATACCCTCCAAAAAGTTCCACAATGGGAATAAAAACCAATTTTCACAAACATGTTTCAGTACTTGGGCTTGGTGATATCCTAGAAAAACAGAAGTTAATGGATATGTCACACAGATAACTAAAATTTCCCTTCTGGTTTCAAATGAACTTAAGCAACAATCTTCCTTGGCCAATTTTCCTCCTGTGTCAAACAAACCTGTCATACAGGACCATTTTTTTTTTTTTTATTATTTGTTTTTATGGTACTGAGGGTGGAACCCCGGGACTTTTCTACCTCCAGGCTATACTCCCAGATTTATTTTATATTTTATTTGGAAACAGGGTCTCACTAAGTTGCTGAGAACCTCACTAAGTAGCGATCCTCCTGTCTCAGCCTCCCAAAGCACAAGGATTACAAGTGTGCGCCACCATGCCCAACTTACAGGACCAGTTTAAATTCTTCCTCCCCTTCAAACATTGGAGCATCGGGAACATTCTACAATGCAGAGTGCCTTAAGAAAGAGGGTTCTGTAGTGCCAGTGATACAGCTGCTCTGAGGAGGCTGGAGAAAAAAGCTCCCACGTATCTTACACTGTTGCATTAGCTGTACCATGGAGACTCCCACAGACAGTACATCAGGTTCTTTGTTTTTACAGTCCAAGACAAATCTATTGTGCTGAGACACCCATCTATCATCTCCTTAAATATCTTCTGCTACATATGGAATGGATGCTGGGTTTGAGTCTCCTTGGCTCATACACTCAAGGAGGGTCCACGAGGGCCCCAGGCACATTGGCATTAGTAGTGGCCCATTAGTCACTCATCAGCCCCGGGAGCCCTGCTTCAGTGCTCCCCTCCTCAGGCTTCAGCAGCAGTGCCCTTCCATATTTTTCTCTTTCATGTTTTCTGTCCCTTATATTTTTCAGTAATCCACTCATTTGGCATGGATTTTTGTTTCATCAGTTTCAGGAATATAACCTTCACTGTTTGGATAAAGTTAAAATTTAAGATCTTAAAAAGATGGTCTTATAAATGATGAAGTAGCATATGTCTATTTGTATGTAATATAATTTATATCCTTTTAATACAGTTGCAGTTGTGGTTGGATAATCCAAAGATTCAACTAACATTTGAGGCTACTCTCCAACAATTAGAAGCACCTTATAACAGTAAGTAGTATGTTCAGTAGGACTAGTTTAATTGACATTTCATACTAGGAGCCTAATGGTTCTTTTGTAAATGATTTTTTATTCATATTTACATTTTATTTTAGCTTGTGCTGTGCAAGTGGAAAGAGGAAAGGGAGGGTTGATTCTCTGTTGCCTGGGTTCATTCTCCAGTATAACGGGAAAAAAGAAGAGAGGGAAAGGGAAGAGGAAGGGGAAGGAAAGATTTGAGTCTCTGTATTTTTATGCCTGGTCTTTAAATTGTGTTGCCATATGAATTCGGGAGATCTATTTATTTATTTTCTCATTCATTCATTCATTCATTCATTCATTCAGGGAAGTGAACCTAGGGGCAGCCCAATTTTATTGTTTTGGAACAGAGCCTTGCTAGGTTGCTGAGTCTCACTACTTGATGAGGCTGTCTTGACCTGCAATCTTTTTGTCTCAACCTCTCAAGCATTAGGATTACAAGCATGTGCTACCTTGGCCAGCTTGATTCAATAGCTTTCTAAATAATTTTCCTAGACTGATATATTGTCCACTTTTGATTCATGGAATGCTTTGGCACTTGATTAGCTGACTATCTGGCTTTATTTTTTACTTGTTTTTTTTTTTTTTTTTTTTTGTGGTACTGGGGTTCCTGGAAACCCTTCTACCTCCGGGCTACACTCCCAGACCTATTTTTACATTTTTATTTGGAAACAGGGTCTCCTAAGCCAGCACACGTGGCTGGCTTCGAACCTGCGCGATCCTCCTGTCTCCGCCTCCCAAGTGCGGGGATTACAAGCGTGTGCCACCACGCCCAACTTACTTGTTATTAACAAAGTCTTAAGTCTTTGACAAAATAAATGATATAACTACTTTGCAAAGATTTGTCCTCCATTTTCCTTTTAATGGAATGACATTATTAAAAATTCCAGGCCGGGCGTGGTGGCGCACGCTTGTAATCCCCGCGCTTGGGAGGCGGAGACAGGAGGATCTCACTGGTTCGGAGCCAGCCATGCTGCCTTAAGAGACCCTGTTTCTAAATAAAAAGTTAAAAAATAGGTCTGGGAGTGTAGCCCATGGGAGTGTATCCCAGAGGTAGAAGGGCTTCCAGGAACCTCAGTACCACCAAAAAAAAAAAAAAAAAAAATCCAAATTACAAGCCAGGTGTGGTGGTGCACACTTGTAATTCTAGCATTTGGGAGGCTGAGACAGGAAGATCCGGGTTTGCGGACAGCCTCAGCTAGTTAGTTAGGCTCTTTGCAACTCAGTGAGACCCTGTTTCAAAATAAGGAATAAGAAATAGGGCTAGAGATGTCACTTGGAGATAAAATGCCCCTGGTTTCCATCCCCAGTACTGCAAAAAAAAAAAAAAAAAAAAAAAAATCCAAATTATATATGATACACATTTTGGGTTATTGCACAGTCCAAATAATTCCATGAATTACTTTTCTAAAGGACTCATATGGAAGAGTGTTTAGAATGATTTATGATGGAGAAATAGAAGAGCTAAAGAGTTTTCTGTTTAAACTGCTAGAAATATAAATATGTTTTTAAATTCACTTATTCTGTAGGTGATACTGTGCTTGTCCACCGAGTCCATAGTTATTTAGAGCGTCATGGTCTTATCAACTTTGGCATCTATAAGAGGATAAAACCCCTACCAAGTAAGGACTTGCCTTCATGATTTTTTTGTTATAAATCTCGGACTACATTTTATATCTCTGATTCTGTTGGCCTTCTATCTTGAGGAAATCTATATATAGTTAAAAGAGTTTTTATCTTAGTCAAATTTAAAGTAAAATAATGATACATTTATTTTTAAACACTTTAACCATTCTTCAAAACTGAATACTAACTTAAGACTAGAGAGGTAGATCATAAAGGAAATAGCTTACACCCAGAATGTGTCCTGGTACACTTGTGAGGTAAAAGAAGCAGATGGTTCATAATGTATAAAGAATCACAGAAGCTGAAAAATGGCTGAAGTAATGAGAAAGTAAATCTCAATATAATGAATTTGATTTCTAAATGTTCAATACTGAATTGAAATTTTATAAGCTTCTGATATTTGTTTTTAGTTTTCATATTTTGTAAAGGACTGAAATATTTGCTTATAAGACATCACAACATATTAAGAACTATAGGTTTCATGAGAAAAACCTTAAACTCTTTAACTACAACAAAATAATATAGTTTTGTTCATTTTTGCTTTTAGCTAAAAAGACAGGAAAGGTCATTATTATAGGCTCTGGAGTCTCAGGCTTGGCAGCAGCTCGACAACTACAAAGTTTTGGAATGGATGTCACGCTTCTAGAAGCCAGGGTAAGAATTTTATTTCAGATTAAGAACCCTGACCAAATAGAAATGTGGTAAGAAGTTATCTGTTACAAATTAAAGAATAACACACCTTGATTTTAGCCAGATTAATTTGTATAAGCGTAGTGTTTTGGATATTGTTACTTACATTGGATAAAGCTTTTCTTTTTGTTGGTGCTGGGATCAAACTCGGGCCGTGCACATGCTGGCAGTGCTCTACAACTGAGCGCTAGGGCTAAAATGTCACTGCTAAATGTTTCAGTCCTAGTACCCCTCTAAAGTTTTCCTATCCTTGAAAACTCCTGGTCAGCAGGGGAAACCTGGGCCTAATAAGGAATGAAAGTTATTGTCAATAGTTTATATTCAGTAGACCCTGTCCCTGGGCATAGTCCTCTTTTAGAGAACATTTGTCAGAGAAATTATCAAATTATTCACAGCTAAACCAGGTACGGTTTTGTACACTTGTAGTCCCAGCTACTTGGGAGGCTGAGGTGGGACAAGCACGAGCCCACAGTTCAAATCCAACCCGAGCAATATAAAGCAAGACCCATTGAGCGGGGGTGTCGTATTACAATGGTAGAAAATGGGTAGCACTGGAATTTGTGAGCATTTGTTTTCTCTGTGGGTGGCCATTATACATCTTGTACATTAAGAGGTGTTATAGATAGCTGGATAGAGAGATAGTAGTACCTGTGGCTGCATATGTCTTCTGGCAGTCAAACTGTTTCATATTACATTATTTACTTCTTATATGTTATCTATTACCTATTTTTCCTCAACTTTGAGTTAAAATTTTATTCTTTATGCCCCCATTACTGGTGATTGCATTCTATGTAAACCCTAAACCATGCTTTCCTTTTTAAATTATGGAAAACAATTCTGGTGTATCAGGTTATTGACTTTGCCATTTAATTTCTGATAAAATAGGATCGTGTTGGTGGACGAGTTGCCACGTTTCGCAAAGGAAATTATGTAGCTGATCTTGGAGCCATGGTAGTGACAGGTCTTGGTAAGTGGTGCTTAGTTTTATGCCGCAATACACAGTGTGAACCACAAACGATTGTTTAAGCTTACAGTTTAAAGGCATAGGTGCAGATTTAAAATAGATTGGTTTAGGGTATCGTGTGCTGGTCCATTGTTTTTTTTCTAATAGCACCCTACCACAAACCGGGTGAGTTATAAAGTTGTTTATTTTGGAGCTGGGCATGGTGGTACATGCCTGTAATCCTTGTACTTGTATGATTGAGACAGGAAGATTGTAAATTTGAGGACATCCTTAGCAAGTAGTGAGAGTCTTATCAACCTAGCAAGATCCTGTTTCCAAATAAATAAAATAGGGCTGGGGGTGTAGCTCAAAGGTAGAATGCCTTTGAGTTCAATCCCTAGTACCACACACATACAGAAAAAAAGTTTATTTAGAGCCGAGTGTGATGGCATATGCTTGTAATCCCAATACTTAGGAGGCTGAGACAGGAAGGTCACAGTTTCTAAGCCAGCTTTTGTAACTTAGGCCCTCTGCAATTTAATTAGATCGTGTTTCCAAATAATAAAAAGAGCTGGGATGTAGCTCAGAGGTAGGATCCCCCTGGGTTCAGTCCCCAGTAACAAAAAAGTTTGTTTGGGCTCACACTTGTGATCCAAGGTGGAGAGGCCACATTTGGTGAGAGTCCTGAGGTGGCACAGATCATCACATGTCAAGAGATAGGGAGTGCTACATGTGCCTATGTCTCTTCTAGTCTCTCTCCCTCTTACAAAACCACCCAGATTTAATCATGGGACTTTTGTCTAATCCTAATCACCTCTAAAAAGCCCCTCCTGCCTTTGTGTGGTAGCCCAGACCTGAGGATAGCAGGCTTGAGACCAGATTTGGCAATTTAGGATGAGACCCTGTTTTACACACAAAAAAAGCACTTGGGGGTATAACCCAGAGATAGAACACCCCTGTGTTCAGTCCCCACTCCCCCCCCCCCAATTTTGTCACACAGAACTTATACCAACACTAATAATTACATAACTTTTTTTTTCATGTCACTAAAGATTGAACCCAGAAGCATTCTACCTTTTTTTTTTTTTTTTTTTTTTGCAGGTCTGGGGATGGAACCAAGAGGCATTTGACCTCCGAGCTATTTTTTATTCCTTATTTTTTTGAAACAGGGTCTCACCAAGTTGCAGAGAACCTCATAAAGTAGATGAGGCTGTTCGCGAACCATGATCCTCCAGTCTCAGCCTCCCAAATGCTGGGATTACAAGCGTGCGCCACCACGCCGGGCGAAGCATACACCCCCAACCTGATTTTCTTTCTTATTTGGAAACAGGACCTCGCTAGGTTGATGAGTCTCACTACTTGCTGAGGCTGTTCTTGAACCTGCACTACTTCTGTTTCAGCCTTCAAGTACAAAGATTATGTATGTGCACCACCATGCCCGACATGTAGCTTTATAGTTACATAAAATGAAGTCCACAATATAGTACGATATAGTGCTGAGTTGAAAAAGATCATAAAGCAGTACATGTGTTTTCCTTTTGTCTATGTAGTCTAATTTATTTACCTAAAATCTAGAAGGATTTGCTGTAAATTTTTTTTTTTTTTTAAACTGGGGATGGAACTCAGAGACATTCTATCTCCAAGCTACACCCATAGCCCTATTTTTATTTTTTATTTTGCAATGGGGTTTCACTAAGTTTTGGAGGGCCTCACTAAGTAGCTGAGGCTGGCCATGTACCTGCGATCTTCCTATCTCAGGCTCCCAAGTACTGGAATTATAAGCATGTGCCACCACACCCAGTTTATAAAATGTTAACTGTGAGATTGTGGGTAGTATTTTGCTTTCTCCTTTATGATTATCTTATCTATTTTTTCTTTGAGCATTTTTTTTTTAAGATTTAAAGAAGTTTATTAAAAGATAGAAATACAGAGAATAGGTACAGCTCCATACCAGACTGGCATAGAGGGGTGACTCGAATGAATACACCAACTACTTTGAGCATTTTTTAAAGATGTAGTTTACAGCCGGGGGTGGTGGCACAAGCTTGTAATCCCAGCATTCGGTAGGCTGAGACGAGGATTGTGGTTCGCGGACAGCCTCAGCTACTGAGTGAGGTCCTCTGCAACTCAGTGAGACCTGGTTTCAAAATAAAGAATAAAAAATAGGGCAGGGGGTGTAGCTTGGAGGTTGAATGCCCCTGGATTCCATTCCCAGACCTGCAAAAAAAAAAAAAATCTAGTTTACATACTGTCAGTTTTGAGCATTTTAAATTTTGAGTAAATATGTTACTTTGAGGTTTTCTTTCTCTTTTCATAAGTACGTTGAATTTAATTGTTTAAGTTTTTTCTAGGAGGGAATCCCATGGCTGTTGTCAGCAAACAAGTAAATATGGAACTGGCCAAGATCAAGCAGAAATGCCCACTTTATGAAGCCAATGGACAAGCTGTAAGTTGAGGACAAACAGAACTTTTCAAAATTTCTTTGCTTCAGTTTAAAATAATTTGGGGGGCATGTGTGACTGAAGATACACATAATATGAACTAATAAATGATGTAATATTTTTCTGGTTGTGTCTTAGCTATATTGGAAGGAATTATGTATATGCAAGTTTACATATGTTTTTAGGCATTTTTCTTTTAAGACATTTAATGACAGGCAGTTAGATGGTTAATCATTTTATTTGACTGGCTGCTTATTCTAAGAGACCTGTGGAATTAAAAATTGATTCTTCTTTTATTCTTTTTTTTGTATTGTGCCTCTCATCATGTGCTTGGCTTCATGTGCTCTTATGACTTCAATTTTGTGTTTATAGGCTCAAGCTTTTGATAGGCTGATAGCCAAATGGTGGTTTTATTCCAAGTATTCTCATTATTTGCTGACCAGAAGCTTAGGAGCTTCTTATCCTTTGTATGACAGTAGCACAAAAGTGATAATTGGTATGGGGAAATGAAAGTATTTTAACCACTTTACTGTAGGCATACACTACTTAAGTTAGTCCTGATGTTTTTAGGGGTGAGTGAAATTCAAAAGTTTATATTTAGTGGAAATCTGCCAATCCCCTGTCAAGTAAGAGTCCACATTTATCAGGATGTGTGCACTGTACTTTTTTTCCCCCAGTGCTGAGGGTCAGACTAGGGCATCACCCATGGAGCAAATGCTCCACCACTGAGTTATACCCCCAGAGATATAAGTACATTATTATCTTTATATTTTGAGAAAGGGAAGATAAACTGTGTAGATGATAGCTGTTGTTACTAAAAGTAGAAAGATTCTGACTCTTAAATTGTGAGTGTGTGAAGGGTGTTAGGGACATCCTCACCTATTCCTCTAGGCTTTATTGGGTTCATATCAGGAAAGGACAGATTTCTAAGACATAGTTTCCATTGTACCATCCTCTCCACATTTTCTCCCAGGGGTTGTGGGAGGCTTTGGAGAGAATTATCAAAATGAGAGAAAGAGCCAGGCATGATGGCGCATGCTTGTAATCCCCACGCTTGGGAGGCTGAGACAGGAGGATCGCACAGGTTTGAAGCCAGCCTCAGCTACTTAGTGAGGCTCTCAGCAACTTAGTGAGACCCTGTTTCCAAATAAAATATAAAAAAGGTCTGAGAGTATAGCCCGGAGGTAGAAAGCCTCTGGGTTCTACCACCAGTACCACCAAAAAAAAAAAAAAGAAAGGATGAAGTAGAGATTAATTTAAAAATTCAATAATTTTCTATTATTCTACAGAAATCTGTAAAAGACATGGAGATGCATAAGAAAGATTCTGCTACAGTCTTGTGATACTTATATATATAAAATGTCGTGCGACCCCCCCCCCTTTTTTTTTTGCAGTACTGGGGATAGTAAGAGGCGGGGGGCCATTCTACCTCCAAGCTACCCCCAGTACTTTTTTTTTTTTTTTGGTGGTATTGAGGTGGAAACCCAGGGGCATTCTACCTCCCAGCTACATCCCAAGCACACACATACATATACATATATATATATATTTTTTTTTTTTTAATTCTTTATTTTGAAATAGTTTCACTGAGTTGCAAAGAATCTCACTAAGTAGCTGAGGCTAGCTGCAAATCATAATACTCCTGTCTCAGCCTCCCGAATGCTGGGATTATAAGTGTGTTCCACTATGCCCAGCCCCAGCCCCCCTGCCCTTTTTTTTTTTTTTTTTTTTTGGTAGTACTGTGGGGTGGATCCCAGGGGCTTTCTACCTCTGGGCTATATCCCAACCCTATTTTGTAATTTATTTGAAAGCAGGGTCTCAACTAAGTTGCTGAGAGCCTCACTAAGTAGCTGAGGCTGGTTTCGAACCTGTGCAATCCTCCTGTCTCAGCCTCCCAAGCACTTGGGTTACAAGCGTGCGTCACCATGCCAGCTTTATTTTTTATTCTTTATTTTGAAACAGGGTCTCACTGAGTTGCAAAGCACCTCACTAAGTAGCCGAGGCTGTCCTCGAACTGCGATCTTCCTGTCTCAGTCTCCCCAATGCTAGGATTACAAGCATGCACCACCATGCCTGGCTCTCTTAGTTTTTTATTCTGGAGACTTAGAAATATACACAGAAGTACAAAGTACTATAAATGAACTCTCACTTGTCCAATTGTGTTTTATCTGTTCTGTTCCTGCACCGCTCCTTTAACTTGGTATAAAACTTTTTTTTTCTTGTGGTGCTGAGGATTGAACCCAGGGGCATTCTACCTCTGAGCTACACCCCTAACCCTGTTATTTTTTATTTTGAAACAGAGTCTTGCTAAGTTGCTGAGGCTGGCTCTGAACACTGTGATCCTCCTGAGTACTGGAATTATAGGTGTGTGCCAGCATACCTGGCTGATCTAAAACATTTAAAAAGATCACAAACACAGCACACATAAATATATCCGTAGCATAAAATCAATGCAGATTTGCAAGAAGTTAGAAGGAACAGGTTACTCCAGAAGAGCCAAGGAAGCATGGATGTATGTCGCAGGTGGGTGTGGTTGGGAGAGAGATTTGGAGGGAAGGAGAGCATTTGTGAAGGCAAGTTGGGACTTCAGCCTGTGGCTGTTGAAGCAGTGTTCCAGAGACTTTTTTTTTTGTACTGGGAATCGAACCTAGTGGCATTCAACCAGATACTATCTCTGAGCTATACCACCTGCTTTGTTTTGCATTTTATTTCAAAGGAGGGCCTCGCTAAGTTGTTGAGGCTGGCTGCTACCCTGCAATCCTTCTATCTCAACCTTACAAATACTGGGATTACAGATATGCCTGGCAAAAGCAATGCTTTCTTGGAGTAGTTGGGCTTTAACCCAGAGCCTGCTTGTTAGGCAAGTGCTCCAGGCATGCTACCACTGAGCTGTATCCCCAGCCCTTTTGGGTTTTTTGGTTTTTGCTTTTCATAGCAGTTTTTTAAACTTTTTGTTTTGTTTTGCTTTCTGTTTGTGTGTGTGTGTGTGTGTGTGTGTGTGTGTGTGTGTGTTTCAGTACTGGGATTTGAACACAGGAACATTCTACCTCCCAGCTACACCCCATTCCTATTTTTTATTCTTTATTTTGAAACAGGGTCTCACTAAGTTGTGGAGGGCCTCACTAAGTTGCTGATCCTGGTCATGAACTTGGGAACCTCCTGTCTCGGTCTCCCAAGTACTGGGATTACAATCCTGCACCATCATGCCTGGCTAAAAATTTTGTTTTCAAATAGTATACCAGGACATATTCTCTTCCTCTCAAGTGTGGCCTGCACCGACTGCCAATCTACACTATTGGTTACTAGTAGGTGATGATATTAAAACCTTATGCCCTGTAAATAAATTATGTCATTAGCCACATTCTTGTTCAGATGATGACTTTTATAGCAAGACTTTTTGAAGAAAGCTCCATATCTTACCAGGACCAACCCTTTGAGTGTCACCTGATTAAATAATTGTTAACCTCAGTGTGGCTTTAAGCATTTTTTTATGCAGGGATATTGATACTTTTCAAGTGATGCAACTCTGACCTACATAGGATTTTTCTAACTTCTTATGTTTGTATTAAGTTTTATCTGTATTTTCTGTCTCCAGTAGTCTAGCATCTAGTTCACAGCAAGAATGGCAACTACTGACTAGTAGGCTACTGTTTGCCTACAGGACAAGTACAAAGATCCCTATTTATTTATGCTTATAATTACAAATATGTGTTATAGCTTTAGAGCTCTCACAGCATAAGTAGATCAGTAGTTTTCTTTTTTCTTTTTTTTTTTTTTTTTTTTTTTTTTTTTGGTGGTACTGGGATTCCTGTAAATCCCTTCTACCTCCAGACTACACTCCCAGACACCTATTTTTTATATTTTTATTTGGAAACGGGGTCTCAAACTTGCACGATCCTTCTGCCTCCACCTTTCAAGTGCGGGGATTAACAAGGGTGTGCCACCATGCCCGGTACTTATTTTCTTTTTTTTTTTTTTTTTTTTTTTTTGTGGTACTGGAAACCCTTCTACCTCCGGGATACACTCCCAGACCTATTTTTATATTTTTTTAAATTTGAAAACAGGGTCTCTTAAGCCAGCAAAGCTGGCTTCAAACCTGCACGATCCTCCTGTCTCCACCTCCCAAGCGTGGGGATTACAAGCGTGCGCCACCACGCCCGGCTATTTTCTTATTTTGTAGGAGAAAAACAAATGCTCCCACGGTTTGCCTAAGTCACTGCTACTCAGTATGTAGAAGAGCCAGAATCATTGCCTGGTGCTCTAATTCCCATACTTGCTCTGCTACACCTGCCTGCTCGTTCAGGGAAGCTGGCACAGGCGTGTGCTGGTGTGCCTCTGTGATTGCAGGTGCCAAATCTCCTCCTCAGAGCTTTCTTGAGCGTTGTCTCTGGGAGCCAGCAAGACCCACCTAGAGTGGAATTCTGCCCAGCCACTGTTCTTTCTTTGGTGACTGTTGGATATAAAGGAGTATGTTTTTCCAATCTTTATGTACAGGCTTATTCAAAAAGGGCAATTTGATGGTCCTGTTTTAAGTACATAGAAATGAATTATTTTGTCTTGTCTGAGGCCAGTAGTTACTCAGTTATAAATATCACTTATTGTCTTAAGGATATATCTTCATACCCAGCCAATTTGTTGCTATAGGGGATGACAATCACTTAGGTAGTGCTTTTTTGCTTTGTTAATGTTGTTGATATGGCTAATGACATAATGTATTTACAGGCTACATGGTTTTAATCTCCTTGCCTACTAGTTGTTAGTACTTAATTACAATCACAAGATCTCTAAATTTACCTTACTTTTTTCCTCTGGTCCTATATAGGCAACTAGTGTTGAGCTTCTGTTTGTATAGGGTAACTTTATTTTGTGACTCAGGATGATGAGAACAAGGGCTGTTCTATTAAGGGATATAATATATACTATAAAATATTGTAGGGATATTAAGAATATTCCTGTAAATAGAGAAGATCTCTCATAACTTAAGTCTGTAAAAGCAGAGCTAATACAGGAGCTGCCCACAAACACGCAATGGAGTTAGCCTCCGACTAGTAATTAAATTGAGAGGAAGGTTAAAAAAATGAGTAATTTAGCCGGGCGTGGTGGCACATGCTTGTAATCCCCGTTCTTGGGAGGCAGAGACAGGAGGATTGCGTAGGTTCGAAGCCAGCCACGCTGGCTTAAGAGACCCTGTTTCCAAATAAAAAGTATAAAAATAGGTCTGGGAGTGTAGCCTGGAGGTAAAGGGCTTCCAGGAATCCCAGTACCATCAAAAAAAAAAAAAAAAGTAATTTGTGCCAAGCATGGTGGCTCACACTTGTAATCCCAGCATTCAGGAGGCTGAGACAAGGATCGTGGTTCGCTGACAGCCTCAGCTACTTAGTGGGGCCCTCTGCAACTTAGACCATTTTAAAAAAAAATGCAAAATAGGGCAGGGGGTGTGGCTTGGGGGTCAAATGCCTCTGGGTTCCACCCCCCCACCCCCGAAAAAAGAAAAAAATGAGTAATTTCAGTGCTTTAGCATTCTGCATTACAGGATCTCTGCTCCCCTGCTCCCCTTTGGAACATTTGTTGTTCCTGAGGATGATTGACAGGCCCAGAAACTGTTTAGAAGCTGATTTGGGTTTTCTTCTAATACTTGACAGGTGTTAGGTGCCCAGTTCTCTTCCAAAACTGTTAACTGTAGGTCTTCTCAGCAGCTGTTATCACCAGCAGGGTGATTCATTTTTATTCACGTAGAATTGTCTCGGGTGTTATATTTATTTTTTTTATGACACAAACCTTCTATCCTTTTTGCTTTTCAGTGTTTTTATAGCAGTCTTTCCTAAATCCTTTAAAATCACAACTGGTGATCCCTACTTCCTGTAAATGTAAAAATCTCCTGCCTTCCTTTAATGATCCTGAGGTTTGAAAATAGTCCTGAGGTTTGAAAATAGTCCACCCTAGTATAGTTACAGTACTGGCATTGCTTTTCCAGACTATATTTATTCATTTAATAGGCATTTCCTGAGCACATCTACTGTGTGCTAAAAACTACTAGAATGAATTTCTTAGATGTGTGTGCTTCTCCACACACCCTGATTATTGCTTTAAGTATGTCATTCACTTATATCCCCTTAAAGATTTGAGTCAAAAAGTTGGGGGGAGCAGCATTCTCCATTTATAGAATCACATTGACTTTTATTTATATAAAGGATATGCTTGTTGTCCTTATTCTCCCTTTAAGGATAATAGCTTTATCTCCTTTCCCATGACTATTTGGAAGAATCTGAATTAGAGATTCTTGAGATATAAATTTCTTCTTCTGAGTCTTGCCAAAAGAACTAATCTTAATCTTTTGTATCACTGTAATTCTAGACGCACTCAGTGGCGTGAAGATGAGGGAGGTGGAGATTGACGAGAGCCTCCATTGGCCAGCTTTGGTCATTATTGCTGTTTTTAAAGTTTAATTCTTCCTGAGGAGTTCTCTGGCTAAATCTCAGAATTTTCTGTACCTGCAACATTACTGCATTTTAACTCCATTCTGCTCTGCTGCTAGAGAGCGTATGAATACTAGACGTAAGATAGATGTAAGTGCTTTTGAAGACCTAAAAAGCTTGTGATGATAGAATGCAACCAGAGGTAGAACTAAGGAATTTGTTCTTCCTTTGAGGTTACTTCCTAGAGGGTTAGAGACCTTGTCCAGAAATTTGGTTTTCTCTAAATTTATTCTACAAGAGCTAGGCACACAGTTGAGCATGTTCAGGGATGCTTCATACAGTCCTTTAGAACTCAAAAGTAATAGGATTGAGAAGCGGGGCGTGGTGGTAATTCCAGCATTTGGAGAGGTGAGACAGGAGGATCTGGGTTTGCAACCAGCCTCAGCTACTTAGGCCTTCCGCAACTTAGTGAGACCCTGTTTCAAAATAAAGAATAAAATATAGGACTAGGGGTATAGCTTGGAGGTAGAATGCCCCCGAGTTCCATCCCTAGTACTGCAAAAATAAAAATAAAAAAGTAATAGGATTGAACACATTTAGAACATTAGACTTATCAAAATCTGTTAGAATTTGAAAGGTACAGTACACTTTTACCTGTAACCATGATTAAGAAATTAATGGCTTTGCAAAGGCCTGATGAAAATCTGTTTAAATGATACTCCTTTTTGTTTCTTTGATAAAAGACTGCATTATTGGTCCTTCCCCCCAAAAAAAAATGCTTCTTTGTTTGCTGTAACAAGTTCCTACTTTGTTGTATTGTAGAAATTTATTTGCCTTCTGACATGGTACTTAATCTTTTGTAATCATTTGTTGAGTTTCTTTCTCAGAATGGAATTTTAAGGACTTGGAATAAAATGGTCAGATAAAATTTAAATTATTGTGACTTGTAGAGATTGCCAGTATTTCAATTCCTTTATGTTACTTGTTTTCCATGATTATTTGTAGAATAAAAGAATCCAAAGGTTCTCACAAAGAGGGAAAAGATGACCTGAAACACAGAGTTTAAGGGGGTTAGGATAGTCGTTTGCTATTATTCATTGTCCAGATATGTCAGAGAACATTTCTAACTTATTTTTAGAAATGAGGTCAGGATTTTAATGTATTTTAAAACACATGGTTTTTTCCTGGTGAGATTGGTTTCCCAATGGACAAATATTTTATCTATTATTTTCCAAATATTCCTGTAATTTCAAATTGAAATTTTAAAGTACTAAAGAACAGCCAGGCTTCAAAGTGCTCTCTGGCTGCACACGCGCTATCTCCCTACCTGCTTAAAATGGGTGGGGTCCGGTTGCTGACTCTGTTTCACATATCTCATCAAGCTGAGCCTCAGGTCTGAGTGGTGACTGGAGAAGCAGTCTTATCCTCTGGTGTCAGTCAAATGTGGCAGTATTTTTTTGTTTGATTTTTGTTTGTTTGATTATGTTACCGTTCTGTGTTTTTCTTTCTTTTATTACATTTGGCTTTGTTTCTCGTTGCTTTCAGACTCCCTGTCTTTTTTAAATTGCCTTTTTTATCCCCATCTCTATGCCTTGACTTTCCCATTTTGGTCTCTGTACAGTTTATCCCTTATTTCTCTGATGGTTGCAGCTTCTGAGCTAACAGAATGCTTCTGTCATGCTGTGTGTTTAAAGCCTTGATTTTACTGCTGTCATAAAAAACTAAACCTGACGTGGCTGTTGGGCTGTTATTTACAGTTTATTTTTCTCTCTGCTGCACTGGTTAAAAGGACACTGTCAAGGTATTTTTTTCATAATTTTTCAAATCATTTTCCTCACTGTTTTACAATAACCCATTAAAAGCTCGACACTTAAATCTTTTCCTTTCAAAGATCCTCTCCATCACACATTCACACTGGTTTGTTGTTGTAGAGTTGCGCCTATATGTTGGGCTGGTGCCATTCAAGTTTTTGTCATTTGAAAGCGCATGTAAAACCGTCAGTTTTTTTGTGGGGAGTATGGGTGGACTAAAGGGGAAAGTGTCATGAATCAAGCGGGCTGCTCAGAAAATAGAGGGAAGAAACAAAAGGTCAATTTGGTCCCTCTAACCTTGACAGTGTCCCTTTAAATACTTCTCTACCACACACGCTGGACCCCAGTTACTGAGCCTGAGCACTGCATACTTTCTCAGTATAAAGTTCCTTATGTGACTATAACCTTAGCTACAAAGATTAAAGCTTGTCGGAAGCAAGCCATCCGGTTGACACTGGAAGAGCTTTAATCTGTCTCATTTGCATTCTTGTGTATTGGCACATTCCGTCCTATGGTAGAGACATACGCGATCTTGTCCCTCTTACTGCTATAGCATCCTCTTACTAGGCATTTTAGAAGCCACATGCAGAGATACCACCTTTCTGTACTTCAAGGGAAACCAGGCTTGCACATTGTATCTATGATCAGTTAAGACTGCATAATTGCATAGATTTCACTTGGAATGTAGTTGTTTCCTTTTTGAAATAATTAAATTTAGATTTGTACAACTATCTTTTGTAACGTCATTGCAGAGTTGCACTACAAATAGCAAGTTTCTGAGGAGAATTTCATTATTCAAGTTGCTCTGTACATGATCATCACTTTGGTGTAAGGGGGAAAAAAATGGATGAGAAAGTGAATGGCATTCCTAACAAGAGGGTCTCTTTCAGCAGAGCGCTCTTTGGCCATGGAGTTGAATGGGTAGGTCAGATGTTTTTGCTCCACCAGGTCCTAGGACTGTCCTGAAACATAAATGGCAACAAGCATCCAAAGCCTGATTCTCTGCCTCAGTTCTCAACACAAACCAGAAGATTTGTAGGAATTTAGATTTTCTTTAGCTAAGAGTTAAAATATCCTAATGGCTGCCATGTATAGTCTTTTAGAACTTAATGCTTCAAGTGTGGTTTTGATGAAATGTGATATATTTATACATCCAAAGGAGAGTTGTAGCTCCCTTTCTTTTTTAGTGCTGATTGAACTTCTAACGAGATTCTTTTTGCCATGTGATGGCTCATCTGGTAGAGTTACTTGTATTGGTCAGTAAAGGAGTAGAGAGGCTAGTGCTTCACAGTCATCTGTTTAGTTGCAAAGGTAAAAACAAGAAATTCAAGCCAGGTAGAATCTTACTATGATGATCCTGTCAATAATCGGTTATCTCTGATTGTAAAAGATCACTCCTCTCTGTTAGTGTTTACTAGAACTTCTTTAGTGCTTTTTTTCTTGTTAGTGATTTTAGGTTGGCTATAAAGTGAGTCCGTTTTGAGTCCCATTTCCCAGTCAGTGCCTGGCTTGACAAGAGATGCTTGCCTTAGACATAGTGTTTTATTCTATCACTGCTGCAATGAATTCAGCAGTAGGATTGCAATAGTTTCCTTTGGGGCAGAATTAAGTAGCAGAGAGGCAGGTGTCAACTAATGGATGATGTCAGTAGGCAGGGGCACAGCATGGCTTCAGGCGTGTCTAGCAGCTGATAGCCTACTTTGCAGTCCATTTCCTTTCTTTAGAACAATAAGGGGCATTCAATTCTGAAATTATCAGTACCATAAAACATAACTGTGGAAAAGAGTAAAGACACTAGTGTTTTCTTATTAATAGCCATAGGTTTCATTTCTTTTCTTCCATACTACCACCTGACATCCTGTCACCTTTAAGGGAAAGCAGATAACTTGGACTTATTTTCCCATCCTGCCACAGGAAGGTCTTCGGGTGTTAACATAGCTTTTGTTCTCTGGGACTTTTCTAACGTGTCATTTGCATGTCAGCCCAGCTCAACTCAGTGCATGTCAGCTCAGTGCACCTTGTGCTCTATGTGACCTCAGTTAACCCCACTGTAAATCTTGTGACTGTTAGTCCGCAGAGTCCTACCTCTGAGGGCCAAATTAGGGAAAGAGGGAAATACCAGGGCACAAACATCTCATATCTCATTTAAATGGACTGAACCACTTCATAGAAAAGAAATTTCAAATCATTGTCCTCCAAGACTTCTTTGAGATACATATTTTGATCTTTTAAACTGTTGGGCATTTGTGTCTTCATGGATGATTATGTTTAGTCTATATTATAAGGACCAACTCTGCTATACTTCGGATTTTCAGGTTCCTAAAGAGAAAGATGAAATGGTAGAGCAAGAATTTAACCGGTTACTAGAAGCTACATCTTACCTTAGTCACCAACTAGACTTCAATGTTCTCAATAATAAGCCCGTGTCCCTTGGCCAGGCATTGGAAGTTGTTATTCAGTAAGTACTTTGATACAGTTTGTACAGTGAGTTTACCTTCTAGATTTGCTTTTTATGCTTTTTTCAATAAATCTTAAGCTCCTTTTTACTTGGTTTTCATTGTTAAATTCCAAAGTAACATTTAAAATTGAAGAATTACACGATTTAAACATTTAAAATTGAAGAATTATACTTAAGGCCCCTTTTTATTCTGAAATTCACTTCTTTTATGGTTTGTTACTGTATTTAACATAACCTAGATAGTAATTTGCCACCAGCCAACTTTCTTTTCCCTGAGTATTAGAAGTTCCGGGGGGGCTTGATAGCCTCTAATGCTCTTGATGGCTGCCTGCCTTGTGCTGCGGAGCCTGCGGAGTGGTTGGGACATGTGTGTTGTCTCCCACAGGTTACAAGAAAAGCATGTGAAAGACGAGCAGATTGAACATTGGAAGAAAATAGTGAGAACTCAGGAAGAACTGAAGGAACTTCTGAATAAGGTGGAATGTGATATGTCTTCATAGCTGAAGAAGCTTCAGTGGGGGAAAGCCTTCAGTTCAGAACCTTTAAAGGCATTTTGGTTTTTTATTTCCATGAAGAGAAGATCCGCACAGCTGAAACTCATAATTAAGAAAATAATGACTAGTGAAGAGCACTGTTTGATCTGTTAGTCTTTATTCTGATGCTGTTGATACATTGTTGGTAGTGGAAATCTGTCTTTCCTCTCTGTCTAGTTTCCTTTAGCTGTTCAAAACCAGCCCAGGACCCTCCCTGCTGAACTATTTTTTTTCTTGTAGTATTGAGGATTGAACCGAGGGGCATTGTACCTCTGAGCTACACTCCCAGCCCAATTTTTTTATTCTTTTTATTTTGAAACAGTGTCTCACTAAGTTGCAGAGGGCTTCACTAAGTACTGAGGCTGGCTGCAAACCTGGGATCCTCCTGTCTTGGCCTCCCAAGTACTGGGATTACAAGCGTGCACCCACCATGCCTGGTTTCTGTTGAACTCTTAAGGAGATCAACAAATTACTTGCCAGCTTGTTGCCAGTTATTTTCCTAGAGAGTTCAACACCCCTACCTCAATTTCTCGGCTGAGGACTTCTCTACTGCCAACTGCGAGCATCATGGCTTAGTGAGAAAGGCTGTGTGGTAGTGGGGCAGGGCAGGTAGGAGTCTTTCTAATGGGACTGGGTGTCCCTGTGACCCTCTCACTGCCTCATTTCTCCATTCTTGTCAAAGCGTGCTCGCATCCTCATGGATTGTGTAAGGGTGAGACGAGGAGAGTGGCTGGAGCTGCCAACTGCAGGGGCACCTGCAGGCCCTGTCTCGGGCTTTGCCTCCTAGTGTTTGTCACTCTCCAGGAACCTGAAGAGAACAAACACCAGGAGTGGTTCTGTAAGGTTCTTTATGTAACGATTTGACCTTCTACCTGTCTTATTTAATTTTTTTTTCTTCTTCTGGTGGTAGGGATGGAACCCAGGGACATTCAACCGCCAAGCTATACCCCCAGCTCTTTCTTTTTTTCTTTTTTTTTCTTTTTTTTTTTTGTTGGTGGTACTGGGGTTCCTGGAAGCCCTTCTACCTCCGGGCTATACTCCCAGACCTATTTTTACATTTTCATTTTGGAAACAGGGTCTCCTAAGCCAGCGCGCGTGGCTGGCTTCGAACCTGTGCGATCCTCCTGTCTCCGCCTCCCAAGCGCGGGGATTACAAGTGTGCGCCACCACGCCCGGCATTGTTTTTTTGTTTTGAAATAAAGATCTCATTAAGTTGCTAAGCCTGGTCTCAAACCTGCAATCCTCTCTTTTCAGTCTCCTAAGTACTAGGATTAACAGGTGTGCACTACCATGCCTAGCTTGACCTTTTACATATTTTAAAAAGCAAACCATAACAATTGGCTTTCCAAGATAAGTTTAAGTTAAATTGAAGATTTTTTTTAATTTAATACTTTTTAGCGGTACCAGGGTTGGAACCCAGGAGCATTCTACCTCCGAACAATACCCTTACCCCTATTTTTTATTCTTAATTTTGAAACAGGGTCTCACTGAGTTGCAAAGGCCCTCACTAGTAGCTGAGGCTGGCTTTGAACCTGTGCAATTTTCCTGTCTCAGCCTCCCAAATGCTGGGATTACAGGCATGCACCACCACGCCTGGCTACTGTTATTTTTTAATAGATATTTCTTCCCTCTAATTTGTTTAGGAAGGCAAGAACCAGTCCTAGTGACCTGATAGTGTTATGCAGCTGATAGGCCTTGTAACCTTGTTCCCTGTTTCCCAAATGTCTTGATGTAGAAATGGGTTTTAAGGATTCCAAGGACCTTGCGTAACAGTGGGGAGAGGAGCCAGAACCCAAGAGTACATGTAATTTGGGGTCAAATTACACTTTCTGAAATGGAAATTCGTATTTTTTTCCTCTTAGATGGTAAATTTGAAAGAAAAAATTAAAGAACTGCATCAGCAGTACAAAGAAGCCTCTGAAGTGAAGCCACCAAGAGACATCACAGCCGAGTTCCTAGTGAAGAGCAAGCACCGGGACCTGACCGCCCTGTGCAAGGTGAGCCTGCGGCATTACTCGGGACAAGTGGTGTGGATGGGAGACTCTGAGAAAGAAAGCCGCCAGCCACAGTGTCTGCGCTACAAGAAAGTCGGCTACACAAAGCCATGGGGCTCTTAATGGGCGGGTATGGTTGAGATTTGCTCTTTTGCAGAATCCTTGCCCTAAGTGTTTAGAATAATAGTGATGAACGTGGAACTGAGTCGTTGGGAGTCAAATTGTCTGGTTTAAACAATCCCTCACTTGGGATCTTCTATTCTGGTGATCTTGGGCTTCTTAATTACTTCATCCCATAACAAGGAGTTACTAACACCTAGTTTATAGGGCATTTGTGACAGTTGAGTAAAGTTATATATTCTGAGTTACTTATCCAGTGCTGGGGCGTGGCGTGTGCTCAGGCAGTGCTGGTAGCTTAGTCTTTTTTCACCCTTACTTTATAGTAGGCTTCTAGTATTTTCTTCTTTCCAGTGTGTGTGTGTGTGTGTGTGTGTGTGTGTGTGTGTGTGTGTGTGTGTGTGTGTGTGTTAATGAGTACAGAATATAGAATCCAGGGCATTCTGCTTCAGAGCTACACCCTCTGTATCCCCCACTCCCCTTTTATTTCAAAACAGAATTTTACTAAGTTGTGAGGGCCTTAGCTAAGTTGCTGAGGCTGGCCTTGAATCTGTGATCCTTCTGCCTCAGCCTCCCAAGTACTGGGATTACAGGCATATGCAATGTTTCTTCTTTATTTTCTCCTTCTGCATGCTCTCCTTTTATCCCAGGCTCAAAACATACCTTCAAAATAAAAAATTCTGAGCTCACCCTTTTTTGGGGTGTCAATGGTGGTACTGGGGATTCTACCTCTGAGCTATACCTCCATCCCAATTTTTTTTTTTTTTTTTGAAACAGGTTCTCATTAAGTTGTAGAGCCTCACTCAATTCCTCAGGATAGCTGCATGCCTCTGATCATCCTATCTCAGCCTCCCAGGTACTGGGATTATAAGTATATGCCACTATGCCCTGCTTATTATTATTTTATTTTGTTTTATTTTGTTTTATTTTGAAACAGCTCTCACTAAATTGCAGAGACTGGCCTCAAACCTGCAGTCCTTTCTACACAGTATCTGGCAGGAAATATGGTTCAGACCTTACATCTTTTTTTTTTTTTTTTTTTTTTTTTCTCTTTCTCTGTGCTGGGTATGGAACCCAGGGGCATTCTATCTCTGAACTACACACCCCAGCCCCATTTTTATTCTTTATTTGGAAACAGTGTCTCACTGAGTTGTGGAGGGTCTCACTAAGTAGCTGAGGCTGGCTTCGAACTTAAGGTTCTCCTGCCTCAGCCTCCCAAGTTCTAGAATTACAAGCATGTACCACCATGCCCAGCTCAGACCTTATATCTGTGGCATAAATAAACTAGTAGATTGCTGACCTTTCAGGATAAACCATATTCATGTAATTTTTAAAATTTTATCAGGAATATGATGAATTAGCTGAAACACAAGGAAAGCTAGAAGAAAAACTTCAAGAATTGGAAGCTAATCCCCCAAGGTAAGGAAAATAAGCCCAATATTCAGTAGGATAGCTTTGACTGTTCTTTCTTTGTTGGAGTTAGAGGGAAAATTAGAAAGCACAGTGATTTTTTTTTTTTTATATTCAGTAAGTATATTTTAAATTGTTTAATGAATGGAAAATATCTGTAAACATAGGTCACTTGTTGTTAGGTTTCTGTATTTCTTACCATCCTTCCACCCCTCCCCGCCCCTGTACAGTAGATAAATGTAGACATTCTGCCTCTGAGCTGCACCCCTAGTTCTATTTTATTATTTTTTTAGTTTGAAACAGAGTTTCACTAAGTTCCAGAGGACCTCACTAAGTAGCTAAGGCTGGCCATGAACCTGGAATTACAAGTGTCTGCCACCACACTCAGCTGTATATCCCTTAGCCCTTTCCATATGATCTGATTTTTTATTAAAATGTCGTAGATGGACATTGTGTTGACTGTAAAAAAAAGTGCTGCTGCTTTAAGTTTCTGGGGACTAGGAAATTACTATACTTTATTTCCATTGAACAGTGACTGCATGCCGATAAACTCTGTATGCAAAAATCTTTTGTTCTATAGCCAGGGATGCTACCCATCCTTGAGAGAAGTCTTAAAAAGTTTTTACAGTAAACTTTCATAATGTAAGATGACTTAGTATAAAGAAGTCTCCTCCCTGACAAAAGGGGCCCACTGTAATTTGCTTTCTGAGATGAGCTTGGCATTTGTCTAGGCACCAGGGATAAAGCAGTTAATACGACAGGTATGATCTTTACCTCTTATAATTTCTTCACATAAGGCAAGTCCCTGTCCAGGCTTATAGTTGAGCATATTCACTAAGACCCTTGTGCTGTGCGGTGGGAACAGGGGCAATGTCTTTTATTAACTCCCTGCTTCCTTGTCCTTATTTTCCAGTGATGTGTATCTCTCATCAAGAGACAGACAAATACTTGATTGGCATTTTGCAAATCTTGAGTTTGCTAATGCCACACCTCTCTCTACCCTCTCTCTTAAACATTGGGATCAGGTAAAATTCCTTTATCATTTATTTTGTTGCACATACCTAAGAGAAACTTAATTTATGTGTGTGATTTCGGACAGCTTTTGTAAGAGTATCATTTTTCAGCACACAGTGAAATTCACCCATAAATTTAGTGAGCCTTTTGATTTGCCAAACTTCTGTAGTCATGATATAGAACATTTCCATCATCTTGAAAAGTTCTCTCCTGTACCTTTGCAGTTAATCACCCATCCTGACTCCTACTGCCCAAACACCCATTGGTTTGCTTTCTGCCATAATCATTTTGCTTATTATCAATTGCATATACATTATAGAGTTTGTATGTAGCCTTTTGTGCATGACTTATTTCACTTAGTATGAAATTTTTGAGATTTCATTTTATTGTGCTTATCAGTAGCTTGTTTCTGTTTATTATTTAGTAGGATTCCATTGTAAGAATGTAACACAGATTGTTTATTCATTCACTGGTATAATGGTGGACATTTAAGTTGTCTATTTAAGAGCTAGTAATGAATCTGCTGTGAGCATTCATGTCTTTCTCTTAAGTAAATACCTTGGCGTAAAATTGCTAGGGTTTTATGGAAAGTAGATTTTAATTTATTTATTGGCGGTACTGGGAATTGAACCCAGGAAATTCTACCTTGGAGCTATACTGTCAGCTCTGTTTTATTTTTTATTTGGAAACAGGGCTTTACTAAGTTGCTGAGGCTGGCCATGAACCTTTGGTCCTCCTGCCTCAGCCTTCCAAGTACTGGAATTACAGGTGTGTACCACTATGCCTGGCTCAGAAAAGTAGATTTTTAACTTGATGAGAAACTTCCAGGCAGGGTATAATAGCACAACCCCGTGATCCCAGTACTTGGGAAGCTGAGTACAAGAGGCCTGCAGATTTGAGACCAACCACAGTAACTTAGTGAGACCCAGTTTCAGAATAAAGAATAAAAAAGGGCCTGGGGTAGAGCCGAGGCAGAACGAGTGTGTGTGCACACACAGAGTTTTGTTTGCTTCCCAGCCTCACCTCACCAACCCATGGTAGGGTCAGTTTTTAAAATGGCACCCACTCTGCTGGATGGAGCGGTGTTTGCACTTCCTGCTGATGCATCTCTTCTTGCTCAGCATCTCTTTACATGCCTGTCCACCGTTCCTTGTCTCCTTTGATGAAATGTCTGCAGATTTTTTTCCCCCACCTTAAAAATCTGGTGAGGACAGCCTCAGCTACCTAGTGAGGCTCTTTGCAACTCAGTGAGTCCCTGTTTCAAAATAAAGAATAAAAAAATAGGGCTAGGGGTATAGCTCAAAGGCAGAATGCCTCTGGGTTCCATCTTCAGTACTGTCAAAAAAAAAAAAAAATATATATATATATATATATATATATATATATATATATATATATATATATATATATATATATATATATATGGTTGTTAAGCCAGGCGTGGTGCACACTCTTGTAATCCCAGCATTTGGGAGGCTGAGACAGGAGGATCACAATTCGTAGACGGCCTCAGCTACTACTTAGTGAGGCCCTTTGCAACTCAGTGAGACCATGTTTCAAAATAATGAAAAATAGGCTAGGCGTGTAGCTCGGAGGTAGAATGCCCCTGGGTTTCATTTCCAGTACCACACACACACACACACACACAAATCTGGTTGTTAGGCTTTTTGTTAGTAAGTTCGCTGTAAGAATTCATTGTGTTCTCTAAATGCTGGCTGTAAGTCCTTTGTCACTTTTATATTTTGCAGTTACTTTGTTCCAGTTGTTGGCTTGCACTTTCTTTTCTAAATGATTTCTTTCAAAGAGCAAAGTACTATGAAATTCTAATTATAAACTTTTCTTTTAGGCTTTGTGTTTCTTCTTGAGGTTTGTGTGTGTGTGTGTGTGTGTGCGCGCACGCATGTATATATACACACACTGGGGATTGCACCTAGGGGAGTTCTTCCTCTGAGCTAGACCACTCGCCCATTTTATTTTTATTTTGAAACAGGGTCTCATGAAGTTACTTCACATTGGCCTTGAACCTGTGATCCTTCTGTCTCAGCCTTTTCAAGTACTGGGATTCCAGGCATATGCCACCCCACCCAGCTGTTTTCTTCCCTTATTATTGTTGGCAAGGAGTTTGAACCCAGGGCCCCTGGGTTTATTTTATTTATTTTTTGATTTTTAAAAAATTTTTTATTTTTAAATTATATTATTTATTTATTTATTTATTTATTTATTTATTTATTTATTTATTGGTGGTACTGGAGGTGGAACCCAGAGGCTTTCTACCTCTGGGCTATACTCCCAGACCCATTTTATATTTTATTTGGAAACAGGGTCTCACTAAGTTGCTGAGAGCCTCTCTAGCTGAGGCTGGCTTTGAACCTGTGCGATCCTCCTGTCTCAGCCTCCCAAGCGCAGGGATTACAAGTGTGCGCCACCACGCCCGATTTAATTTTTATATAAGTGGAACATATTGAGAGTGGTGTACTTTGTGGTGTACATTGTACTTGATGCCCTTCCCCCTCCCTTTCCCTCCCCCCCAATAGAGAGTGTCCAGGTTAATCATGTTGTATTTATGCTATTACACATATTCGTATGTAGCTCCTCCATTGAACAACCTCAGCTTTCTTTCTCTCCTATCCTTCCATTCAAGCTTTGCTGAGATTTCCCCTCCATCATCTGGAATCCCTCTGGTATTACCACTGCTCCCTAGCTTGAACATATTAGAGAAAACATGTCCCTTCTCTTTCTGTGCTTGACTAATCTCACTTAACATAATGTTTCTTCCATTTTCTTGCAAATGCTATTATTTTATTTTTCTTTATAGCTGAATAGAATTCCATTGTGTGTATTTCCCATAATTTTGCAATCCACTCATCTGTTGATGGAGGTCTAGGCTGGTTCCATATTTTGGCTATTACAAACTGTGCTGCTATGAACATGGGTATGATTTGTTAACGTAGTTCTCTGATTTCACCCCTTTAGAAAGATAACCAGGAGTGGTATAGCCGGGTCAAATGGTGGATCTATTCCCAGTTTTCTAAGGAATCTTCACACTGATCTCCATAGTGGCTGAACTACTTTGCACTCCCACCAACAGTGTAAAAGAGTTCCTCTTTTTCCACATCCTCACCAGCATTTGTTGTTCTTTGATTTCTTTATGATTGCTGCTCTGACTGGGGTTAGATGGAATCTCAGCATAGTTTTGATTTGCATCTCCCTGATGGCTAGTGATGTAGAACATCTTTTCATGTATCTATTGGCCCTTTGTATCTCTTGTTTTGTGAAGTGTCTATTCATTTCAGTTGCCCATTTCTTGATTGGGTTGTTTGTTTTGCTAGTGTAGAGTCTTTTGAGCTCTTTGTATATTCTGGATATTAGCCCCTTACCAGAGTGGTGGCTGGTAAAGATCTTCTCCCATTCTGTAGGCTTCCTCTTTAGGTTCTTGATGGTTTCCTTTGATGAGAAGAAACTTTTTAGTCTGAAGAGATCCCACTTATTAATTCTTGCTTTAATTTCCTGCGCTTTGGAAGTCTTACTGAGAAAGTTACTCCCTGTGCCTCTATGTTGGAGTGTAGATCCTGTGCCTTTCTCTAATAACTTCACGGTCTCTGGGCCCCTGGGTTTAAATAGATGATTTTGAATATTCTTAACTTCCAGGCCAAATCGTGACTTAAATAGATTCTCTTGGGTCTCTCTACATAGCCATGGATTGTGTCATCTACTTGGACTGACTAGTTTTTTTGTTGTTGTTATTGGTGGTGGTGGTGGTGGGGTTTTTTCTTGTGTAGAACTGGGGATTGAACCCAGGGACATTCTATGTCCAATCTACACCGCCAGCCTTATTTTTTATTACTTATTTTGACAAAAGATCTCACTAAGTTGCAGAGGGCCTCACTAAAGCTGAGACGGCCTCGAACCTGCAATCTTCCTATCTCAGCCTCCCAATTACTGGGATAACAAGTATGCGCCACCATGCCTGGCTTTGACTGACTCTACATTTTAGAAATGTTCCTCAACTTTATAAGTTTATGCCGGGCGTGGTGGCGCACACTTGTAATCCCCGCGCTTGGGAGGTGGAGACAAGAGAATTGCGCAGGTTCGAAGCCAGCCATGCTGGCTTAAGAGACCCTGTTTTCAAATAAAAAAGTATAAAAATAGGTCTGGGAGTGTAGCCCGGAGGTAGAAGGGCTTCCAGGAAACTCAGTACCACCAAAAAAAAAAAAAAAAAAAAAATCTGTAAGTTTAAGGAATAAAAACAGATTTTGCTCTTAGACAAAGATGTAATTAAGACAGTGAATTTAATATCTCACGAATCTGTAATGAACTCAGAAGCCAAATAAACTTAAGTGCTGTCTAATCATTTTGAGTTTTCACACCTGCCTCCTGAGGGTGGTCTGAGCTTGATGGGTGTAGGACTGTGACAGTAAAAACTCTTATCTAAGGAAAAAGAAGCTACTTTTGTTCTGCGCCTCAGATGAGGGGCTTGTTGGTGTTTTTTCATGTCCTTGGGAAAATGTAGTTGAATATTGCTTGGTTATTCTTTAGTTTTGGGCCTAAAATATTGACTGTTCTCTTAGTTTATATTTTTCAGCATTGATTGTCATACAAAACTCAAAGCAAAGACACAGATAAAGAAAATAGGGCGCCAGGAGTGGTGGCGCACACTTGTAATCCCCACGCTTGGGAGGCAGAGACAGGAGGATCACGCAGGTTTGAAGCCAGCCTCACTGGTTTAAGAGACCCTGTTTCCAAATAAAAATATAAAAAATAGGTGTCTGGGAGTGTAGCCTGGAGGTAGAAGGGTTTCCAGGAACCCAAGTACCACCAAAAAAAAAAGAAAGAAAGAAAAAGAAAGAAAGAAAAAGAAAAAAAGAATACAGGAACTAGATCTCTTTCTCTCCTTGTTAGGATGATGACTTTGAGTTTACTGGCAGCCACCTGACAGTGAGAAATGGCTACTCCTGTGTGCCTGTGGCGTTAGCAGAAGGCCTTGACATTAAGCTGAACACAGCAGTGCGACAGGTTCGCTACACAGCCTCAGGTACGTGACTAACCGTGAGAGCGAGCGCCTTCCTGGAAATGTAACTGCTCGTTTTCTGTTGAGAATAATCTACAGCAAGAACAGCAGGTAGATTTCCTTGTAAAATGTTTTAGAAATGGTGACTCCTAGGTGAAATTTTTGCATTTTCAGATGATTGGCCTGTGCTGACTTTGGAGGTTCTAACCTCAGTTTTATAGACCAGGAAATTAAAGTTTAGTATTTTCAATTTGTGTGTAAATTACTTGGGTACTAAAATAATAGCCAGGGAGTTTGGATCTAGTTTTGCTAATTATATTTGTAACGCCGTCATTCAGAACTATATCAGGGCTCCTTGCTTACAACCATTCTGATTTCCTTTCAGAAGGGCTGATTTGTAGGCTGGGCATGGTGACACATGCTTGTAATCCCAGTATTCAGGAGGCTGAGACAGGAGGATGGGGGTTCGCAGCCAGCCTCAACTACTTAGCGAAGCCCTTCGCAACTCAATGAGACCGTTTCAAAAAATAAAAATACTACCCTGGGCGTGGTGGTGCACACTTGTAATCCCCATGCTTGGGAGGTGGAGACAGGAGGATTGCGCAGGTTCGAAGCCAGCTGCGCACGCTGGTTTAGGAGACCCTGTTTCCAAATAAAAATGTAAAAATAGGTCTGGGAGTGTAGCCCGGAGGTAGAAGGGCTTCCAGGAACCCCAGTACCACCAAAAAAAAATAATAAAAAAAAAAAGAAAAAAATATACTAAACCAGGCGAGGTGGCTCACACTTGTAATCCCAGCGTTTAGAAGGCTGAGACCACAGGATTACGTTTCGCAGACAGCCTCAGCTACTTAGTGAAGTCCTCCGCAACTTAGTGAGACCTGTTCCAAAATAAAGAATAAAAAATAGGGCTGGGAGCGTAGGTCGGAGGTCGAATGCCCCTGGGTTCCATCTCCAGATCCACAAAATAAAAATAAAAATACTAAAACAAAAATAGGACTCGGGGTGGGTGTAGCTCAGAGGTACAGTGCCTCTGGGTTCCATCAGTACTGCAGCAAAAAAATAAAAATAAAAATAAGTGAAGGGCTGATTTGTTTAGGCTAGTTCCTAGTTCCAGAGCAGTCCTACCATTAAGTTGACTTCAAAGACGGAGTGGCCCTAGCTGGGCGTGGTGGCGCATGCTTGTAATCCTAGCATTTGGGAGGCTGAGACAGGAGGATCGCACTTTGTGGACAGCCTCAGCTACTTAGGCCCTTTGCAACTCAGGGAAACCCTGTTTTATTTATTTATCTATTTATTTATTATTTATTTTTGGTGTTACTGGGTTTCCTGGAAGCCCTTCTACCTCTGGGCTACACTCCCAGACCTATTTTTATACTTTTTATTTGGAAACAGGGTCTCTTAAACCAGCGCGGCTGGCTTCGGACCTGCGCGATCCTCCTGTCTCTGCCTCCCAAGCGCGGGGATTACAAGCAGGCGCCACTTCCTCCGGCGGAAACCCTGTTTTAAAATAAAAAATAAGGCTGGGGTGTAGCTCAGAGAATGCCCTGGTTCCATCCGTAGAACCGCAGAGTGGCCCGTGAGTCCTCCGAGAGCTTCACTGTCCTTGTTGATGCTCTTTGCAGAGTAAATGTGGCCGCAGAGGACCTGTTGTCCAGCCACCCTGACATCAGTAGCGTGTTCACAGGCAGCCTCAGCCACTTAGTGAGGCTTTTTGCAACTCAGTGAGACCCTGTTTCAAAAAAATAAAAGAATAGCCGGGCGTTGGTGGTGCATTCTTGTAATCCCAGAACTTGGGAGACTGAGACAAGAGGATCGCACGGGTTCAAAGCCAGCCTCAGCTACTTAGTGAGGCTCTTAGAACTTAGACCCTGTTTCCAAATAAAGTATAAAATAGGTCTTGGATGTAGCCCGGAGGTAGAAAAGCCCCTGGGTTCCACCCCGGTACCACCAAAAATAAAGAATAAACTCCTTAGAATAGCTGGTCAGCTCCCTAAGAACCCTCAATGACTGTCTGGGTATGAGAAGTAGAGATGGAACCACTCATCTTAACTCTGTGGCCCCTTTCCTAGAGTTGCTGGGATCACCACAATGGTAGTTCATGTGTATAGCTCTGAAAATAATTTTTCACTTAGTTTTCCCATCAAAGGCAGCTTCTAGCTGATGGTGTTGAGGTCTGCAGCCTTTAGCCTTTTGCAGATAGATGAGTAAAATGAGAACTAATGTCATTTTCCCTAGTTTTGTAGCCGCAAAGTGGGCGTGTCCTGAGCATTCGTATTTAATTTGAGCTGTGTGTGTGTTTATTATAAAAATAAGCATTTGTGAAAAAACACAAATGAGGTACTGGGCCTGGTGGAGCACACACACCTATAGCCACAGTTCTTGGGAGACTGAGATAGAAGGATTGCAGGTTTGAGGCCAGCCTTGGCAATTTAGTGAGACCCTGTTTCAGAATTCAGAGGGCTGGGGTATAGTCAGAGGGAGAATGTCCCTGGGTTTATTCCCCAGTACCAAAAAAAATCACACAAGATGAAATAATAGTAACTAAATTTCAATACATTTTTTTTTCTTCTTTCGTTCTTCCTTTTATGCTGGAGACAACGCGGAAGTATTTTCTTTCTGAGCTATATCCTCAGCCCTTTTCTATTTTTATTTGGAAACGGTCTCACTAAATTGCTGAGGCTGGCTCGAAACCTATGATCCTGCTGCTTGGCCTCCCAGATGCTGGGATCACAGGCCTGTGCCACCATGCCAGGCTCAATGCCCTCTCCAAGGACAACTCTGAGCTCATTCATGTTCTCACCAGCTGAGCTTCGCGGTGTATTCTCAGAGACAGCGTACACCCCAGTTTGCGCTGTGTCCTTAGGTCTGTGTCATAGTCTTTAGGCGTGGATTTCTTGCTCCTTAATGAGCAGCTGACTGTAGTGGAAAGGCACTGCTTCTTTTGGGATATACAATTTATTTTTAATTTTGTTCTGAATTACTTCCCTTTGGTAGTGGCTAGGTCTTTCATTAATCCAGAAAGTGACCAGGGTATGACAGGCTAGCATGGGGGCAACAACCAGAGACTAGACATTAACTATGAGGACTTACAGCCTAGCAGTTCTTGCCTGTGCAGCCTTAGACTCCGTCTATTTTTTATATGAAAAATGAGATAACAGTACCTGTCTCATAGGCATGTAGTCAGAATTAGATGAGAGAATGTAGGTTCTGTTGTTCACTAAGTGTTCAGTCTTTAATAAAATCTCTTCTCACCTCTCTAGGATGTGAAGTGATTGCTGTGAATACCCGCTCCACAAGTCAGACCTTTATTTATAAGTGTGATGCAGTTCTCTGTACCCTTCCCTTGGGCGTGTTGAAGCAGCAGCCGCCAGCTGTTCAGTTTGTACCACCTCTTCCAGAGTGGAAAACATCTGCAGTCCAAAGGATGGGATTTGGCAACCTTAACAAGGTAACATCTCTAGGCCTCATTTGCACATCCCTGCTATGCACACACCAGTCCTGGTGCTGTCAGTTCAGTGCAATGGGGAGTAGCGTTGTGTACATTTGGTGATGCTCTTAGCTATCTCTGGTCGTGAGCTTGAGGCCTGTCAGTTCATCTGCCTGGTGCCTATCAAATTGCATAGTGTCCAGATGTACTATAGTCTTGCAAACCCAAGCAAAATACAAGTCATCGGTGTCATTCTATAAAGGACATTACGATGGACTTCTAGACTTAAAAGTAGACTGGAGCCGGGTGTGGTGGCGCCCGCTTGTCATCCCCGCGCTTGGGAGGATCGCGCAGGTTCGAAGCCAGCCCCGCGCTGGCTTAGGAGACCCTGTTTCCAAATAAAAATGTAAAAATAGGTCTGGGAGTGTAGCCCAGAAGAGGAAGGGCTTCCAGGAACCCCAGTACCACCAAAAAAAAAAAAAAAAAGTAGACTAGAAATGCTGGACATAGTAGTGTATGCTGTAATCCCAGTACTTGGAAGGCTGAGACAGGATCACAGGTTCGAGGCCAGCCTTAGCAACTTAGACCCTGTTTCAAAATAAAAAATTAGGGCTGAGGGAACAGCTGAGATGTAAAATGCCCCTGGGTTCGATCCTCAGCACCATACATTTAAAAAAAAGTAGACTAGGAGAGGCTAAGCAAGAAGTACTTTCTGCTGAGGAACAGAATCGCTTCAAGAAAGCTGTGTCCTAAGCCTTGCGTCAGCTCATGCATGCCCTTCTTCTGGTAGGTGGTGTTATGCTTTGATCGGGTGTTCTGGGACCCAAGCGTCAATTTGTTCGGTCACGTTGGCAGTACGACTGCCAGCAGGGGTGAGCTCTTCCTCTTCTGGAACCTCTATAAAGGTAACTAGTTTTAATTTTTTTCACATTCTTATAGGAACACAGAATTAGGTGTTTCTTGCCTAATTAGGTTTTTCTTGCCTAATATGTGTCTTAATTTTTTCTTTTTTTTTTTTAACTCAATAAACAATTCCTAAAGTCTCTTCAGGTATCAGGAGAAAACATATAAAAGGAAGATTTGCAGCAGCCTGGGAGCCCTCCTGCAAGAGAAGCTTGTATTCACCATCTCAGGCTGTCATAGCCAGCTTGCCCCACATCTTCAGTCCCTTCCCTTAGCGTTTTTTACATTCCTGTCTCCTATTTAATTACTTTCCTGAGATTGGTGTGCTCTGAACTTTGTGTAGATGTAAAAGAAAGTCTCTCTATCCCGACCTCACTCTAAGTAGGTCTTGGCTGCCCAGCACAGCGCTCACCCCACTTGCTGAGTGCTCCTCCGTGCCTCCCTGCCTCCCTGCCTCCCTGCCTGCTGAAGAAGTGCCCTCTCCTGCAGGGCCTGTGGCTGCACACAGGGGGCGCTGTGCTGCGCCTGCCTCCGCCTCCCTCAGAGCTGTGCGGGCTTTTGCACTCGCGCTCAGCCTCCCAGGCCGCTCCTCATTTTGCCTGACTTGCCATTGTGCTATCTTTGCTTCTATTTCTTGTTGGCCTTTTAGTGCTAAAGGGAAACACTCAAACTCCTTGTCATGGCTCTTACTAAGCCCTTCTTAATCTGGCTCTTTTCGACTTCCTTCTTGTCAGTCCCCCGCTCCTCAGCTCTGGGCGCATTCGACCCCCAGGTCCTGGGATGCAGCGCGCTGATCTCTCCTTCAAGGCTCTGTGTGTTCTTGTCCTAGGCCACTGGTTGTTTCTTTTATTCCTTTCCAACCTGGCTCACTCTGTAAAGCCTTTAGGTCTTGAGCTAAATGTCGGTATTTCAAAGAGATCTTCCAGGACAAATACCTAGGCTGTCTGGAATCTGAATGAAAAGTCCTGTGTTTGTCCTTGTATCCTATATGTTCATAGTTTTTCCACAGTTCATAGTTCTCTGTCTTTGTGGTTATTTCTGTATTGCTCTAATGGAGTATAAAGTAGCTTGTATCCTTTATATCCCTAGGCTTTATCTCTGCATGTCTTGTAAGTCTGCTGCATAAACATTCTCTAGCTGGGTGGCTGAAGGAGTGGAGCGATGGCCTGGAGGTGCCTGGGTACCTCGAAGGGATGTCGTCATCACAGAGCTCTCTGAGGCGTTCAGGGCTGACATTTCTGTGGCCAACTCTTGAGCGTGTTCGCTTTCTTCTGCTGCTCAGGACTGCTGGGTTCTGTGAAGTGAGGGCCAGCGAGATGCTTGTGAGCCCCACTTTAGCACCCTGGAGCTTGCTAGCTCCCTGCAGGCCAATTTCTGGGGATAGAGTCCAGAAAAATAATGTCTATGACATTTGATTGGTGCTGCCTGTCTCCTATTTTAGAGCACCAAGAACAAAGTGGGCCTTGCAAGAATAATTCTTGAGAAATGTCTGTAAAAATACCCTAGAATTGTCCTCTTTCTCCAGCTCCGATACTGTTGGCCCTGGTGGCAGGAGAAGCTGCTGGCATCATGGAAAACATAAGTGATGATGTGATCGTTGGCCGGTGCCTAGCCATTCTTAAAGGGATTTTCGGGAGCAGTGCGGTGCCCCAGGTATGTAGGAGGATGGGCGGAAAGCAGGGATCTGGGTTCAGATTAACGACCAGTGTTTGACTTTTTTTTTTTTTTTTTTTTTTTTCGGTGGTACTGGGGTTCCTGGAAACCCTTCTACCTCTGGGATACGAGGCTGGCTCCAAACCAGCGCGATCCTCCCGTCTCCGCCTCCCAAGCTCGGGGATTACAAGCGTGCGCCACCATGCCCGGCCAGTGTTTGACTTCTTTAGTTTAAAAGTTCCAGAACAAGCCCGGCGTGGTGGTGCACGCTTGTAATCCCAGCATTTGGGAGGCTGAAACAGGAGGATTACCGTTCGCCGGCAGCCTCAGCTTCAAAATAAAGAATAAAAATAGTGCTGGGGGTGTAGCTCAGAGGTCGAATGCCCCTGGTTTCAACACCAGTACCGCCAAAAAAAAAAAAAGTTTGAAAAGTGTCAGAATTGAAGTGTGTGCTGAGTATAATGAATTGTAATGTTTGGAGCTTGGGCCTTACAAGTGGCATTTAGAAGTCTTAAAAACTCAGCTGCATTTCTCCTCTGCCTGTGCTTGTACCACCCTGCCTCCAGATAAGATGACCTAACTCCAGTGAGTACCTCAAGGAAGTCCTAAAGAGCCCCTTGGTAGCCAGGCATGGTGGCGCACGTCAGTAATCCCAGCATATTTGGGAGGCTGAGACAGGAGGACTGCAGTTCAGTTCACGGACAGCCTCAGTTACTTAGGCCTTTGCAACTCAGTGAGACCCTGTTTCAAAATAAAGAATAAAAAAAATGGGGCTGGGGGTGTAGCTCGGAGGTAGAATGCCTCTGGGTTCCATCCCCAGTACCGCACACACACAAAAAGTCCCTTGGTACTTTTAAAAAAATTCTTTTGGCCCAATTTTTAGCCTCTTATGACTTCTTTGAAGGAAGAGGTATTAATGCTTCATGTTCTCTTGAGAACAAAGGTCTAGCCCTGTGTAGACAGATCTCTGCACTCTAGACAGCAGGCTGCCATTGGAGGGTTTCCTTGCAGTCTAAAGTCACTTGCCTCCATGCAGCTCAAGCGCACATTCATCCCCCATCCCGCCTGTCTCCTGCCGCACATGCACCACCCACCTCTGCTTTACCACCTCCTGGAGAGGACTTTGTCCTTGGCGTCTAGTAATGACCTTTTTGCTCATGATTTTTCCATTAGCCCAAAGAAACTGTGGTGTCTCGCTGGCGTGCTGATCCCTGGGCCCGGGGCTCCTATTCTTATGTAGCTGCAGGATCATCTGGAAATGACTACGACTTAATGGCTCAGCCCATCACTCCTGGCCCCTCAATCCCAGGTGCCCCACAGGTGAGGAACCGGAAAGATGCTTCTGAATTTATTCAGGAAGGGGCTGTATACCAGGATCATGGGTTAGAAATAATGCCATTGTCCGGGCGTGGTGGCACATGCTTGTAATCCCAGCATTTGGGAGGCTGAGACCGGAGGATCGCAGTTCGCCAACAGCTTCAGCTACTTACCGAGGCCCTCCGCAACTTAGTGAGACCCCATTTCAAAATAAAGAATAAAAAATAGGGCTGGAGGTGTAGCTCAGATGTACAATGCCCCTGGGTTCCATCCCCAGTACCACAGAAAAAAGCAAAAAAAGAAACGATGCCATTGATTCTTTTTCAGATTTTAATTCTGACCTTTTCAGATAACCCAGTGTCTGACTTCGCATATTTTAGCTCAGAGAATACCCTTGGTTCAGTCCCCACCACCACATACAAAAAAGACTAGTTCAGAGTAGTTAAAAGACACTATCCCACCCTCAGTAAGTACTACATGAAGTTTAAAAAAAAAAAAAAAAGCTAGAATTTTGGGTATTAGTAAACAGGTAAGAACAGATACAGTTAATAATTAAGGCATCATTCTCAAGCCGTGGTTAGACTGTTTTATTATCCCATTTCTTTTCTTTTCTTTTTTTTTTTTTTTTTTTTAGATGGAACCCTTCTAGCTCTGGGCTACAGTCCCAGACCTATTTTTTATATTTTATTTGGAAACAGGGTCTCTTAAGCCAGCAATGCTGGCTTCGAACCTACGCGATCCTCTTGTCTCCACCTCCCAAGCTTGGGGATTACAAGCGTGCGCCACCACGCCAGGCTTTATTATCCCATCTAACCTTAAATGCTTCATGTAAGAGAGACTTGAGTAGAAATGATGAATAATTAATAAGGGGGAAAATAAAAGTAGCTAGCTGAGTGTTATACATGCCTATAGTCCGGTACTTGAGAGGCTAAGACAGGAGGATTACAGGTTCGAGGCTACCCTCAGCAGTTTAGTAAATCCCTGTTTCAAAGTTTTAAAAAGTGCTGGAGTCCAATAAAAAGGACCCAGAGGGAGCCGGCATGGTGGCATATGCTTGTAATCCCAGTATTTGGGAGGCTAAGACAGGAGGATCGCAGATTTGAAGACAGCCTCATCAAGTAGTGAGACTCTCATCAATCTAGTGAGACCCTGTTTCAAAATAGGGATAGGGATGTAGCTTGGAGGTAGAATGCCTCTGGGTTCAGTCTCCAGTACCAAAAAGAAAAAGGCTCAAAGAATGCTTCATGGGTTCAGGCTTCAGTACAAAAAAGTAAAAATACAGGTAGCCAGGTATGTTGGTTCACACCTGTAATCCCAGCTACTCAGGAGGCTGAAGCAGAAAGATTGCAAGTCCGTGGCCAGCCTGGGCAACTTAAGCCAAGACCCTATCTCAAAGAGAATGTCTATTTTGCAACCTGCCAATTTCTTCCCCCTGAAATAGCCAATCCCCCGACTCTTCTTTGCGGGAGAACATACAATCCGGAACTACCCAGCCACAGTCCATGGTGCTCTGTTGAGTGGGCTGCGAGAAGCAGGAAGGATTGCAGACCAGTTCTTGGGAGCCATGTACACCCTGCCTCGCCAGGCCACACCAGGTGTCCCTGCGCAGCAGTCTCCGAGCATGTGAGACAGGTGCATTCGTTGCATAAGCAAAGCTCTTCTAGCAATACTAGATCCCCCTGAGAAGCACCTGTCCCAGCATCTGGACTCACCATCTGCTGAGGGGGCTCCTGATCTGACAAAGGAGGTTTCCTCCTCCAACTTACCACACAAGAAGGAACTTGTCCCGTTAGTTTGGAATTACATTCTTCATAAGATGGAGGCAAGTATTGTAACATCTTTGTCTTTTGGTGTTTGGTTTTTATATTTTGAGAATAAAACTTCATACAAAATTGGTCGTTTTGTTTACTCTTTAGGTGGGAGTTTTATATATATATATATATGGTAGGGGTATTAATCCTTTGGAAATGCCAGTTTTACCTTATTAAAATACTGATGTGTTTTCTCTATTCTTAAGCTAGGACAGTCTATTTTCCCTTACAGTTCTGGATGGCCAGTCTTAATGGGTCTGCAAGGCTGTGTTCACAGCGGAGGTTCTTAGGGGAGAATCCAGTTTCCAGTTTCTAGTAGCTGTCTGTATTGGTGTATGGTGCAGTCCCTTGTAGCCAGATCTTGTCTACCTCCGTAAGGACATGTGTGTTGACACGATCTAGGGCACTCTCCCTGTCTCAAAGTCCTTAATCATATTTGCAAAGCTCTCTCTGCTATGTTAAGGTAAAGACTTATAACAAGAAGGGAATAGTAGCATTCCTTCTTTAAGATTCCTAACATACACATTTAACACAGTTTAATATGTTTCTGGAAATCAGATCTTATATTTGTTAACCAGTTCTTTGTAATTTAGTTTAAGTGAAGTTTTATTTATTAAGGCCTATTATTGGTAGTCTGACTGGAAGACAAAATTAACCGGACCTGTGGTGCAAAGGTGATAACTGCACACAGTAGAACATGCTTGGGCCTAATTTGAATCCCAGCTATCCTGTTGACATTGTTACATAAGAAGGCTAATTAGTGCCTGACCTGGTGGTGGTTGTTTTTTAGGAGATTTTGTTTTATAAACAGCTTCAGAGATGACTTTTTGTAACACCAGGCCTGAAAAGAAAACCAGCCAAGTAGTAGCTGCTGATTGTGACATATCCTTTTCCCAGCTGTATTTCCAGTCCTAACAGCATCAGTTGCTGGTGTGGTGTTTAAGTGGTGAGATACTCTATATGCACCACTTTAGAGGAGACAGCTGTACACAGAAATGACATCAACAAAATGTGCATCAAGGACACGCTGAGCATGTGGAAACGAGGGAGCTTTATTGGTTACATAATGTGCTGCAGAGCCAACAGAGCATTGGAGCTGGAGGATACATGCAGACAGGCAGCTTCAGCTATACACATGCACCCAAGGAGCCCGAGCCACGCTCACGGCTTTGCCCTGGTTTCCAGCAACAGGTTCTGGCCTCCTTGGACCCATGCTTGGAGCAGGAATGTAGAAGCTGCTGCACCTAGACCCCAAGGGGCCAGGGCGAGGCCAGAGCACCTGCCTGAGCAAGTAGGTATGGACCAACAGAGACCGGTGCCCTGCAGGGGGCCCATGACGCAATAACAGTTTATTTGAAGGCTATCTTCCTAGCCCTCCCAATCTTTAAAATACAAAAAATAGACTTTATTCTCTTAAAAATACATTCCGTTCAGTACATGTTCTGAGCTGTGAAGCAGCAAGAAAGTAGGGCCCTTTCCTATGATCTTGGTGACTTTGAGGAGAACCCTGTTCTCCATGGGGTACTCAAAAGATCCCTAAAAGCAGCTCTTCCAAAGCAGTCTCGTCAGAGTAACAACAACCCCACACGCACCAACAAAGGCAGCCAGGGACGCAGCCTCTGGTTCCCTGTGCCTTTACTGGGAAGTGGTAGCACTTGGCACTGACCCACTAAATCTAAGGAACTAAACCTGGCCCAGGACAAGTCCAAGAAGCCTACGGAGCCTCCCACCCGCAGACCCCAGGAGAGGGAACAGCTGTGTGCAAGTGTGCCTGCAGCCGGGACTGGAGTCCTCGACCCTATTCATGTTCCTTTACCCCGTTCTTGGTTTCCTTGCCACTCAGAAGGAAAACGTGCCCCGGCTTCTCTGTCCATTGCCCCTTTTGAGTGGCAAGAGAGACAGCAGCAGGTGGAAGAAACCAGCTCCTGGGATCCGCCAGCTCTACTTCAAGCAGCTGTTGGGCCAGGTTCTCCAGCTTCACTAGGAAACTGCCCCCCATGAACACTCGCAGCCATATACCTGCCAGTACCATTGGGTCACAGCCAGGCTGCAAGAGGCTCATAAATGGGGTTTGTTGGCTGGGATAGTAGGAACATTTGGCATAGACAACTATTCAGTTATCAGATCTTCCTTCCACTTGGACCCTACTTTCCTCCATATCCCAGGTCCAAATGGCCACACCTTGGTTGCTTTTCAAAAATGTGCCTTCCGACTTTGGAATCTGAGAGCCAGCCTTGCCAGCCATTTGAAACTCAGAGGAACTGAGCCTCCAGCCTTCACATGCTAATACAAATGTTATTTCCTGCAATGTTGGGAACATTTAAAAATAAAATCTATTTTACAGCGGTTCTAGAAAGTGTGCAGATTAAAGAAAAAATATCCTGAAATAATTGTTACAATCAAACCCTATTGCACTCAGATTTCAAAATGGCAGCCCCAGTAACAGGGCACCACAGCTGTCCCTTTTCCACAGAGCATTTTGAATAGCAGCAGATGTTGGTACTGCTGAAATGTGTAAAGATCCAGACTTTGGCACCAGGAGCTACAGCACCAGAATCCAGGGCTCCAACACCCAAAGACAAAAATTATTGGTGAGATCTTCTTAGGCATGGTATGGCACCCTTCTGTTTCCCTCAGCAGAGAAAAGCCACAGTTTCTGTGCCCTCTGTTGACTACCACAGAGGCCAGTTTTTGTGAACTCGGGGCTGCCAACCAGTAGAGAATGGCAGAGAGGCTGCCGGTAGGGGTTGCAGCCTTGAGGGAGCAATTTTATGGCCAGCAAGTGACCCAGGAGAAGCAGCAAGAAGGTATCTTGAAAACAACGTCCTAGCTGTGCATCTGAGGTGGGACGTGGAGAGGAAAGGCCAGCGCCTGACGGGGCCTTTAGACTGATGAAACTCCAGAGAACAAACTCTGAGCCAGACGTTCCTGTCCCTGGAGGTCAGGTAGGCAGGTGCTTCCTCAGGCCGCCTCGGGACAGCATGTCTGGTGTGACAAGGGCAGGGTGAACGCCAGGGCTGGGCTGAGTGGGAGCAGAAAAGCCATTCGGTCCTCTTGAGAAAGTCCGGGAAACTGACAGAAGAGTTGGAGCTGGAGCAGGAGCCACTCCAATGTGCTATGGAAAGCAGCGGGCTCAACTTGCAGCCAGAGAAAGGCTGCGGCCACAGAGCGCCACACCACGGAGGCCATCCAGTTCCTTGAGTTGGAAATGCAGGGCTAGGGAGATGCTCCGCACTCACCCCTGTGACAGTGGGGAAACTAGAAAGCATCAGGCCCAGAAAGAATTGAGGGCAGGAGGGAAGATGTCCCCTAAACCCTGTGGAGGACATCTCCCCAAACTAGGAATCAGCCCCCGTATTGGATGGTGAAAGCAGGAATTTTAGAGTACCAGATTTAGGGCCCTTAGCATCTATTTTCAAATAACTCATTTTACAGATGGGGAAACTGAGGCTCCAAGAAGACAATGATTCACCCACGGTCATACAGCAAGGAAATAAAGCCACGGGGGAGAACCAGCTGTCCAGACTCCTGTTCTAATGCTCTCTCACTACTGAAGGCAACAACATCAGCCTTTGAAAGGAATTCCTTCTCTGAATTGAGAAAATGCTACAGAAGCAGCAGCTCCAAGAGTAAACAGTTCTTTTGTGTGTTGTTTAATATCAGCTAATTATTCGTGTGGCTTCCTGAAGTTTGCTGCACTTTGTATAAACCTGAGGTCCTCAGTGGACAGGTGTCACCTTCAAGGAAGGCATTGTGATGGTGGTCAGCTCGCAGAGATCAGGGCCACTTCTGGAGGAACACGCCGGCATCAGCCTGGTAAAGTGCGAAGCCTCTTCCTCGGGGATGGAGGAACAGGAGGGAGTTTGCTCAGTCCATGCCTTTTGTGGAACTATTGCTTGTGGAGTGACTAAAGAGAAAGAACTTTTTCCTGTTTTCCCCCTGCTGGGCACTTCCTAGAAGGCAGAGTGTGCTGGCCAGTCTGAAATCAGCTGAAGTCTCCAGCCACAGGCGAGCGCAGGCTTGGGAGGTTAGGAGAGCTTGGGGTGGGGGTCATTCCGAGGGGTAGCTGCATGCTCCACACCCTGGTCATCCAGGGGTCAGGTCAGGGAAGCGCCAGCCTAAAGGGGAGTCCCGTGACCCCTTGGAGGGAGCACAGGCCTTTCTGCTTTCAAAGTCTGAGGAAAGGAACTTGGAGGGGAGGGGAAATGGAGGTCCCCTGGATGGAGTTGATGGCTGGTAATTCTCAGTGGGTACTTACTTGGGTCCTCAGGCAAACAAGGAGCAAACTAGGTGTGGTGAGGAGATAGGAATCCAGGTTGTGTGGTGATGGGGCCTATCTCCCCGCTTGGGAGCCATGGCCATGCAGCCTTGGAGATGGGCAAGGAGAGAGGACTCGTGCATTGGGGAAGGCTGGGCCCAGGTGACTCCATTGGGGTTGTAGTCTCTGGTCCCCTCTGGCTAATGGCAAAAAAAATTTACCTGAGCCACAGCCAGCTCTCTACCAGTCTCCCAGCCAAGACCTTGCATTTGGCCTGGTTCACTGGCCTTCTTCACAGGGCAGGAGGCTGGAAGAGCTGAGCAGCAGGAGCAGAGGAGACGACGGCAGCTCTCACCAGGAGCTCAGTTTTCCTCAGCACAAGGCCTGGGTGGTGGTAACCGCTCCTCAGCCCGCGCTCGTCCGGGCTCTGGTGGCCCTTGCTTTGCGGGCAGCTCAGACCGCTCCAGGGAGTTGTGCAGTCGCCTGTAGATGCTGAGTGTGCAGTCTTCACTCTCCTCCTGTGCCAACAAATGACGAGAGGAGTGAGCTGCAGAAGACAGTACAGTGGGAAAGAGACACCCTACCTCCCGCTCCGGCAGGTCCCTGCAGCCTGGCAAAGGCAGAAAGACCAGTGGAACTGCAAAGATGTGTTTCTGTGTGTGTGGCGGTACTGGGGATAGAACTCGGGGGCATTCTACTTCTGAACTATACCCCAGCCCCATTTTATTATTTTACTCGGAAACAGGGCCTAAGTTGCAGAGGCTGGCTGCTAACGTACGAGTCTCTGCTTCCCAAGCACTGGGATTACAAGCATGCACCAACACACCTGCCTCAAAGACATGTTTTTGCCTGAATACAGACCATTACAAAAATTCCTTGGAAATGGGATAGAGTCAGAACTCGAAGGTGCTGGGAACAAGCAGGACAAACCAGGGGACTCACAACTGAACAGGCTCCTGAACAGGAGCCAGGGCGCACCTGGTGCCTCAGGTTCTGCACGTGCGGGCTGTGTGCTTCTGGGGTGGGAGCCATGTCTGAGAGGGATAGAGAGTATATTCAAAAGGTCTGGTCGCTTTCTCCTTTCTGCCTGTGAACTACCAAAAGCTCACATGCCTATCCCCGTGTGTGTCCCTTGTCCTGTATCTCATCTCAGATGTCCAAAGTTTCAGAGGCCCACACATCCATCTTTCTCCCCACTCCTCTTCTGGAATTCTGGCCTTCTTTGTCTTTCCAAGCAAATGCATACCAAAAAAGAACAGAAGTATGAATAAGGAAGGTTAAGGCCAGGCCTGGTGTGGCGCACGCTTGTCATCCCAGCATTTGGGAGGCTGAGACCGGAGGATCCAAGTTTGCAGACAGCCTCAGCTACTGAGACCCTGTTTCAAAATGAATAAAAAATAGGGCTAGGGGTGTAACCTGGAGTTAGAATTCCCCTGGATTCCATCCCCAGTACCGCAAAGAAAAAAAAAAAGGAAGAGAAAAAAAGATAGGTTAAGGTGGGAAGCCCGCTAGGTTTAGGGACAGTAATCTCAGGTTCCAATCTGCTCTCCAAGTAATTCACTTGGGTCCCTTGGGTGAGGCACTCTGCGTCTGTGGCCCTCAGCTGTTATAGGTAGAAAGTGGGGATCATAGCTGACCACAGAGCTAGCTGTTGGAGGGACTGGGCAGGACTGGGTGGGGAAGCGTTGTGAAATGCTCAGTACCTGTGGAGACAGGTTCTCCAGTACCCCCACTCACCTGCCTTTTTAAAGCAGTGTGTGTCTAAGGTAAGGCATCTTTCATTGCCATGGGCTCACATCTAAAGACACTGCTAGGGGCTTCTCTTTTAGATACTGTTCTGACACTCTGACCCTCAAGTCAAGTAGTTCTGGATTTATCTATCCTGTAACGAGTAGTACTGGACCAACCCTCCCCTCAGGCAGACGTTATAATGGGCCAGACTGCTGTCTGGAACAAAATAATGTGATACTTGGCTATAAAGCTTATGAAGTAGGCCCAGAGGCAGCCCTAGCTTTCTCCTCCTATATGCCAGCAGCCCACAGAGACCTGCTGTCTAACCAAATCAACAGGCCAAGAAGAATTTGTCACCAGGCATGATAGTACACACCTGTAATGCTACTACTTGGGAGACTGAGATAGGAGAACCCAGAGCAAGGCCAACCGCAGCACCTTAGCAAGACCCTGCTTCAAAGTAAAGGGCAGGGGGCGTAGCTCAGTGGTAGAGTGCACTTGGGTTATCCCTCTTACCATAAAAACAATAAAAAAGACATGCAGGGCATGGTGGTGAAGCCTATACTCCCAATACTTGGAAGGCGGAGACAGGAAGATCACAGGTTGAAGGACAGCCGCAAGCAAGTAGGGAGACTCTCATCAACCTAGTGAGACCCTGTTTCAAAATAAAAAGAGGGCTAGGAGCAGAGGTTAGCGGTAGAATGCCCTTGGGTTCAATCCCCGATACCACCAAAAAGGGGAACTTGTTCACCAGACCTCCACCTCTACTCCACAGCACACAGTGCTGCCTGTTGGCACCAAGAGCTTCCTGCCAGCTGTGTATCATGCTTCCAGGGCTGCTCTGGCAAACGGAGAACAGAGCCAGGTGTCCTGTTTGCACTGCCTTGGTATTCAGAACAGAATGGGAGAAGACAGAGTGGAAAGGGGATGTCGGAAAGTTGTGCTGCTTTCTGTCAAACTCCCGATTTACTAGTTCCCTGAGCGCTAGTCTGCCCGGTACCTCCTGGAGCCAAAATTCTGGTCACAAAGACTGGATCAGAGAAGAAAATGAGAAAGGAGGAAGCAAAGGAGGGAAAGGCAGCGGAAGGAAGCACGGACTCACCACACCTGCGGAGTGATTCCAGGCCACAGCTGAGACGGCGTCTCCTACCCGACCCCGACGGGTAAGCACCTCCGACACCGTGAGGCTGCTTTGGGTCCTTCTGGAGGAGACCTCAGGGACATCCCCTGAATTCCCTATCCTTCGGGTGCCCTGCTCAGAAAGGTAGGCCCTGGACTGTTGCAGTTCTGAGAAGTCAGTGGAAGACCTCTGGGTGTAGGCACTGGCAGGTTCTGCGTTTCTGCCGACACAAGCCACAGGGTCTTCTGAATGGTTCAGGTCTCGCTTACTCCTCCAGGCATTGCGCACAGTGACGTGTCTGGTATCTGAGGAGGCCACCTCGGAAGGGGCGCTATGGCTTTTCCACCGGATTGTCTCTGCTGGGGGTGCATGGCTATTCTTCTCTGCGGAATCGGATGGCTTTATTAGAATGCTGCTCCTAGAGACCATTGTTTCTGGCCTGCTCTTGGGGGGCCCATCTCCCATTCTTTCAGCCTCCGCGAGCTGCAGGGTGATATCATGTTTGTTAATGGAAAGCTCAAAGGGGGAGCTGACATGGTTGCTGACTGCTGTGAGCTCTGGGGGCCCGACCTGGATGTTGCTGGTGGAGGTGTGCCTCTCCCTTGGGGCCTCCCCCGCTCTGGGACCGCTGCTGCCACCGCCGCCGCCGCCGTCAGAGGGGTAGATGGTGATGCTGCTTGTCACTTTGTTTGGCCCTGGTTTAGAGCTAGACTTCTGTTTCTCTGCCAGAGCCTCAGTTCCAGATCCTCCTCCCATGATTTTTTTTACATCTTTATCAATGATAACAGGCTTGATGACGGCTCTAGACCGCAAGGCCTCTCTGGGACTGAAGGGCCTTTTTACCCCAGTACCATTGGCATCTGGGGATTCTGTGGCATTGGTGGCAGCTCTGATGGGTTTCAAAGACTCATTTTCTATGCCAGCATTTTTATCATTCTCAAATAGGGAGGCTCTGGGTCCTGTTCGGGATTTGGCCTTTTCTCTGGAGTTGGGCTGGAATTTGGGCTCGGGCTCTGGGGTGATAGTTGTGTTCACTAACTTGGCAGTCACAAGAGAGGCCATGTCCAGGTCATCATCTGAGTCTGGCTTCTCTCTGCCGCTGGATTTGACGACGCGACACCTCAGCGCTTCGTGCTGACTGCTATCTTCCATCACGACCGATATGGACTGATCAACTCCTTCTTTTGTTGGGGTTGAAAAGCCCTGGAGGATGTTCTCTTGACTTTTGGAGGTATAAGGATATTTAGATAAAGCAGAAGCCTTGGGATTCGGAGCACTGGTATCCGCCTCCAGGCCATTAGCAGCCTTTCTGCTCTTGGTGAGTCCTTCTGAGGAGGGTCCTCGAGATGAGGCCAGAGTCCCCATGGCCTTAGCAGAGTCAGAGTCTGCAGCCTGAGTCATGTGACTTCCATTGCTAGGCACCTGCCCCTTCTTGCCAAAGAGAACCTCTGAGGAGTCGGAGGCCTTTTCAGCTCTACCTGATGTGTCACTGGGAACAGACCCGTGGGCGGACTCGGTGAACGTTCGTGTCGCCTTCTCTACCTTCCCTTTGAGTCCACTCTCAGGGCCCAGCTTGGGACTGGCCTTCCAAACCTTATTGTGCTCCTGAGCAGCCGGTGGGTAGCGACTCAGCACTGCTGGCTGCTCCCTGGCCTTCTTCCCTTCACTGTGAGAGGATCCAGGTACAAACCGGTCGTCAGTTCTCTTTGTCTCCTGAGCCCCACCGTCCGTACCTGGCACCATGGTGGAAGCTTTGGCTGCCCTCCTGTTGGTGAAAGTAGAAGAAACATGCCTGTTGCTCAAAGAATAATTTTCACTGCTGAGAGCAAAGTCCCTGTTCCGGAGCCTTTCCCGTTTGTGCTGAGGAGACAGCTCCCGGGCTGTGTGCCTGGACACAGGCGCCTCGCCCCCGTGGCCTCGAAGCTTAGTCCTCTCGTGCCTGCCTTTGTTAGACAGGAGAGCTTCCTCCCCTTCCACGTCCCCGTTTTCTAACTCTTTCTGCTTCTTGATTTGCAGCTTAATCTCTTCCAGCTGGCTGGCTAAGAGTTTGTTTTTGTTTTGTTCACTTAAGTAATTATCCTGAAGGTCATTATTTTTGGCCTTCATTTTCTTAAGCTCTTCTTCCAAAGACTCATAGTGTTTGATCTGGATCTTAAGTTTCTCAATCTCTTGGTTGAGGTCTTTGATTTTGTTGTCTTCCTGATTGCGGTTCTTTTCATTTTCGGACTTGTTTCTTGCTTCATTCTCTACCTGCTTTAAATAGTCCAGATTGCCCTTCCGTCTCGATTCTTTGGTCTGCAGTGTGGAAGAGATGCCATCCTCAATCCGTAGGTCATTCCTTTCCAGAAGATTGGAAGCATTCCTTGTATAATCTCGGTTCATTTTCTTGTTCTGCTCCAGTTTTAGAGTGAGTTCTTTTATCAACTTCTCGTTCTCTTTCTCCTTTTCATTCAAGTATTTTCTCTCACTTACGAAGTTCAGAGTTAAAGACTTGAGCTTCTCTAACTCGGACGCCAAGCTCTGCTCGGTCTTACCCAGGCGATCCTCGGAAGACTCCAGCTCCCTCACCTTACCCCTGAGCACGTCGAGCTCCGAGGAGATTTTCTTGGTCAGGTTCCTCTCCTCATTCAGGCTCACACACAGCTGGGTACAGTCATTTTTGCTCCTGCTAAAGGCCTCCTCCAGCTTCTCCAGCTCAGCCATTCGCTTCTGAAGCCGCTCGATCTCAGACTTCAGCTCCTTGGTGAGGTTCTCCTCCTCCTCAAGCTTCTCCTTCATCAGGTGACACAGGTCCTCTGCTCTCTTAATTTCCTCATCTTTACCTTCGATTTTCAGCACCCGCTGGCGCAGCACTTCAATCTCAGCCAGCATGCTGGAGTTGCTGCCTTCTGCCTGAATCACTTTGTCCTGGAGATCCAAAAGCTCGTCCTCTGCTTTCTGGAGGTTTTTCGTGGCTTCCTCCAACTCATCCAGGCGGCGACTTAGGCTTTGTAACTTGAACCGCAGGTGGCGGCTAGAAGCAGCATCCTTGTAGCTTGCAGATTCGGCCATGTCTATTGCCAGCCCACGTGGGCTCCTAGAGGCATCCAATTCCACTGGAGGAGGAGGCGAGAGATGGCTACCTCTCTCTTGGCAGCCACAACCTTCTTTGGCAGCTGGAGACCATTATCAGTCTACAGGAAGAAAGCAGAAGGCAGATCATCAGCAAATCTCAAGCCTGCACTTGAGCTCTAGTCACAGCGTTCCCATCTGTCATCCTGGACCTACGACACGGCAGGTGCTTGCGTGTGTGGGATGACAAACCTGAATCAACCCAAAACACAGGCCACTTCTAGTCAGTGCTGAGCTGACACCTAGTTTCACCCTGAAGAACAACAGAAGATATAGGAGGCCCAGTCCTCATGGCAGGATCCAAGAAAATCTTTACCATCTGCCACTGCACAACCTCAAGAGTCAACTCCCTTCTCTAAGTCATCAAGTAAACTGACGCTCAGTTTTTCTTACTTGTAAAGTAAGAATAATGATGGTCACTGTACCTCTCCCCTATATTGTTCTGAGATAACACATAGAAAGCTCTTCTTGATAGCAATGCACTACGCAATCTTGAGGTTATTTATAAGAAAAAAGTTTTCTCTTGTGAGCTACTGTGATTTTAAAGTGATATAAATTCATTGGTCTTGCAATATAAATGACAAGCTTCACAATGTATGAATGCAGCCTTCCCACACCTATTTTCAACATCTCCCAAAAGTGTAGGCACATTTGCAAGTGGAATTTAGGTATGGCTCAACAAAACTTACCTTTTGGCACTCTACAGATACGTTCCACTACATCCAGGCGAATGAGAGAAAAGGTCTTCTTCTTTTTCTTCTTTTTTTTTTTTTTCGGGGGGGGGGGGATACTGGGATTGAACACAGGGACCTTCTATCTCTGAGCCACACCCCAGATCTTTTTTTTTATTTTATTTATTTTTTATTTTATTTATTTTTTTGGTGGTACTGGGGATGGAACCCTTCTACCTCCAGGCTACACTCCCAGACCTATTTTATATTTTATTTGGAAACGGGGTCTATTAAGCCAGCGAGGCTGGCTTAGAACCTGTGCAATCCTCCTGTCTCCGCCTTCCAAGCGCAGGGATTACAAGTGTGTGCCACCACGCCCGGCTATTTATTTATTTATTTTGTGGGCCTGGGGATAGAACCCAGGGACATCTGACCTCCGAGCTACACCCCCTGCCCTATTTTTTATTCTTTATTTTGAAACAGGGTCTAACTTAGTTGAAAAGAGCCTAAGTAGCTGAGGCTGTCGACAAACCACGGTCCTCCAGTCTCAGCCTCCCAAATGCTGCGATTACAAGTGTGCGCCACCATGCCCGGCTCCTTTTTTTTAATTTTGAAACAGGGTTTTGCTAAGTTGCCGAGGCTGATCTCAAACCTGTGATCCTCCTGTTTGAAACTCCCAAATACTGGGATAATAGGCATGAGCCACCACACCCAGCCACATAAGCATATAGAAGAATACCACCCAGAGATTATCTAAAAAACATTTAAAGTAAAAATAAACAAAGACAATTCTCAGTCTGTTTGTGCTACTAAAACAAATAGCAGAAACTAGGTGATTTATAAAAACCAGAAATTTATTTCCTCACAGTTCTGGAGGCTATAAATCTCAACACCAAATCACTAGCAGATTCTACGTCAGATGAGGCCTGGTCTCTGCTTCCAGAATTCTGGCTTAAATGTGCACCCTTACATTGCAGAAGGGATAAATGGGAATAAAGGTTGGAACTGAATCCCTCTGTAAGGGTGCCAATCCCACCCAGGAGTCAGCTCTGATGGCCTAACATGGCCCAACGGACTCCTAAAGTCCCCACAGTTGCACTGGGGACTCAAGTTACAGCAGGTATTTTGGAGGGGACAGAACCATTCAAACCAAGCAGCAACCTGTGAAGAAACAGCAACCAAACCTCTTCTCAGCAGAAACTTTTAAGCAGGGGCAGTAGAAGATAAAAAGTCCCAAGACAACATAGCTAAACCTAGACTAAACTATGAAAATGAAAAACCAGCGTAACTTAGTTAACTGATTACCAACACCGGTAATGAACTGAATATAAGGGACATGTAACCTCTATCCAACAGCAAATGATACAATTTTCTCAAGCTCACACCGAACATTCACCAAGACAGACCACATCCTAAATTAGAAACACTTGTAGAATAAAAACAAGGGAAATTAAAGTCTGAGAATTTATGAACAGAACTGAAAGAACTAAGGGATATATTCCGAAGACAGAAACTGATCCCTCAAGAAAGGCAGGAGATCCAAGCATGGAAAGCAAATAACCTGAATAAGCATTTGGCTCATTTAAACCATAAAAACTGATGGGGGGTGGTTGCTGGGCGTGGGGGCACAAACTAGTAGGCCCAGTACTTGGGAGGCTGAAACAAGAGGACCTCAGATTCAAAGCCAGCCTCACCAAATTAGTGAGGGGACCTTAGCAACTTAGCCAGGCTCTGATTTCAAATAAAAGGGCCAGGAATATAAATCAGAGGTAGAATGCCCCTGGGTTCAATCTCCAGCACCACCGACGACGACGACGACTACTACTACTACTAACAATAATAATTGGCCAGTTTCAGAAATTTAGGCCCTGGTAAGACTCTGTTTCAAAATTTAAAAATAGGGCTGGGGCCGGGCGTGGTGGCGCACGCTTGTAATCCCCGCGCTTGGGAGGCTGAGACAGGAGGATCACACGGAGGTAGAAAGCCTCTGGGTTTCACCCCCAGTACCATCCCCAAAAAAAAAAAAAAAAAAATAGGGCTGGGGTATAGCTCAGAGGCAGAATGCCCCTAGGCTAATCCCCAGTACTATACATACACACACACACAAAAGATGTTAATCATATATAAGATATATACAGATTAACAGGCTAATACCCAAAACAGACAAAATACTCCTACAATTTCACTCACCAAAAAAATGTTTAAGTGGACAGTTGATATAAATGGGCATTTCTCCAAAGATGATATACAAATTGTTTAAAAACATTAAAATTCAGGCATGGTGGCACATACCTGTTAACTTGGGGGCTGAGACAAGAGGATCACAGATTTAAAGCCAACCTCAGCAACTTAGCAAGGTTCTCAACAACTTGGCAAAGATGCTGTTTCCAAATACAAAAAAATCAGGCTGGGGTGTAGCTTGGAGGTAGAATGTCTCTGGGGTCAATCCCTAGCACCACCAAAACAATCAAAAGATGCAAAATATTACACTAATTATTAGGGAAATAGCAATCAAAAGCAGGAAGCACATAATCTAACTCATTAGCACCATCAACAAGCTAAATAGAATGGACATATACTACTTCATACAACAGCCGCAAATTACATTCTTCTCAATCTCCCAAGGAACATTCGCCAAGACAGACCAAACCCTAGGCCATCAACACCTTAACAGTTCTAAAAGAACAGAAATCACAAGCTGTATTTTTTCAGACCACAGTGAGATTAAAATAGAAATCAATAGCTAGAAAATCTCCTAATACTTTGGACATTAAACAACAATCTTTTAATTAAGACATGAATGAAAAGAGAAACCTTACATGAAATCTGTAAATATTTTGAACTGAATGAAAATACGCCTTATAGCCGGGCGTGGTGGCGCACGCTTGTAATCCCTGCAACTTGGGAGGCGGAGACAGGAGGATCGCGCAGGTTCGAAGCCAGCCTCGCTGGCTTAAGAGACCCTGTTTCCTAATTAAAAAAAAGGGGGGGTCTAGGAGTGTAGCCCAAAGTTAGAAGGGTTTTTTCAGGAACCCCAGTAGCACCAAAAATAAAAATAAAAAAATAAAAGAATAAAAAATAGGGCTGGAGGTACAGCTTGGAGGTAGAATGCCCCTGGGTTCAATCCCCAGTACTGCAAAAAAAAAAAAAAAAAAAAGCCTTATTAAAATTTATGGGATGAGCCAGGCATGATGGTACCCGCCTATAATCCCAGTACTTGGGAGGCTGACACAGGAGGGATCACGGATTTAACAACTTAGTGAGACTCTCAGCAACCTAGCAAGACCCTGTTTCAAAATAGAAAATAAATAGGGCTTGGGGTATAGCTCAAGGATAGGATGCCCCGGGTTCAATCCCAAGTACTCCCCAAATTGTGTGGTGCACACTTGTAATCCCAGCATTGAGGAGGCTGAGATGGGAGGATCACAGTTCACGGACAGCCTCAGCTCCTTAGTGAAGCCCTCTGCAACTCAGTGAGACCCTGTTTCAAAATAAAGAATAAAAAATAGGGGCAGGGGGTGTAGCTCAGAGATCGAATGTTCCTAGGTTCCATCTCTAGACCCGCAAAAAAAAAAAAAAAAAAATCAAAAATCAATAATGTAAGCTTCCACCTTAGGAAACTAAAAATATTAAATTAAATGCAAATTAAACCAGGTGCAGTGGTGGATGCTTATAGTCTTAGCTACCAGGAGATTCACACAGGAGAATCGCTTGGGCCCAGGAACTGAAGGCCAGCCTGGGCAACATAGGGAGGCTCTATCTCTCAATCAACCAACCAAAATTAAGAGGCCAGGCCTAGTGGTGCACGCCTGTAATCTCAGTACTTGGGAGGCTGAGACAGGAGGATCACAGGTTTGAGACCAACCTCAGCAAGTAGTGAGACGTTCATCAACCTACTGAGACCCTGTTTCAAAATAAAAATTTTTAAAAAAGGGCTGGAGTAGTGTAGCTCAGAGGTAGACTGCCTCTGGGTCCAACCCTCAGTACCAAAATGATGATGAGGAGGAGGTAGAGGAGGAGGAGGAGGAGGGGCCTGGCATAGTGGCCCACGCCTTTAATCCCAGTACTTAGGGAGCTGAGACAAAAAATCACAGGTTCAAAGAGCAAAAACAAAATAGGCTGGGGGTATAAAGCTCAGAGGTAGAATGTCCCTGGGTTCCATTCCAGAAAGACAGACAGAGAATAAAAAATAGACAAGAAATCTGTGAAGTTGAAAACAGAAAATCAGTAAAGAATAACATGAAGCCAAATGCTAAACAAAATCAGTTCAATAAAATCAGTCTCAGAGACATAATGACAAAAGACTTCAATGCAGATCTCAAGGACATTAAAAGGATAATAAATCAATGAACAACTCTGACCAAAAATGTGATAACCTCGATGAGATGGACTGATTCTTTGAAAGTCACAAATCTTCCCACGCTCTAAAGTAGACAGCCAGACTAGGAATCAGCCGTTTAGTAACTCTCCAAAGCTGGGGGTGCTGGCGCACACTTGCAATCTCAGGACTTGGGAGGCTGACACAGGAGAACCGCATAGGTTCAAAGCCAGCCTACAAAGTGAGACCCTGTTTCCAAATATAAGAATAGATCGGGGGTGTAGCCTAGAGGTACAAAGCTGCTGGGTTCCGTCCCCAATACCACACACACACACACACAAAAAAAGAATAAAAATAGGGCTGGGGGTGTAACCTGGAGGTAGAATGCCCCTGGGTTCAATCCCTAGTTCTGAAAAAAATAAAAAATGTAAAAAATAAAGCACTCTCCAAAACAGAAAGCAGAAAGCCCACATAGGTACACTGGTGAGCAAAGCTTTCTATAAATCCTCCAAAAAACGGAAGCAGAAGCAATACTCTCCGACTCATTCCACAAGGCCAGCATTACCCTAAGGACAAGAAAACTATAGACCAGTATCTCTTGTCAACACAGATGCACAAGTATCTCAACCAAGCATTAGCAAATCAAATTCAACAATGCATGAAAAGAAGTATACAAGCTGGGCGTGGTGGTGCATGTCTGTAATCCCAGTACTAAAACAGAGGCAGAAGGATCACAGGTTCGAGGCCAGCCTCAGGATCTTTTTTTTTTTTTGCAGGTCTGGGGATGGAACCCAGGGGCATTTGACCTCCAAGCTACAGCCCCTGCCCTATTTTTTATTCTTTATTTTGAAACCAGGTCTCACTGAGTTGCAGAGGGCCTAAGTAGCTGAGGCTGTCCACGAACCGCGATCCTCCAGTCTCAGCCTCCTGAATGTTGGGATTACAAGCGTGCGCCACTATGCCTGGCTCAACCTCAGTATCTTAAGTGCGGCCCTCTGCAACTCAGTGAGACCCTCTTTTAAAATAAATTAATAGCCAGGCATGGTGGTACTCACTTGTAATCCCAGTACTTGGAGGCTAAGAGAGGAGGATCACACAGGTTCGAAACCAGCCTCAGCTACTTAGTGAGGCTTTCAGCAACTCAGTGAGACCCTGTTTCCAAATAAAGTATAAAATAGGTCTGGAAGTGTAGCCTGGAGGTAGAAAGCCCCTGGGTTTCATTCCTAGTACCAAAAAAAATTTTTTTTAATTAATTAAATAGGGCTGGAGGTGTAGTTCAGAAGTACAATGCCCCCTGGACTCAATCACCAGTACCACAAAAAATAAAAGAATTAAACCACAATCAATTGGGATTTATCCCTAGTAAGCAAGACTGGTTCAACATTAATCACATCAATAGGCTGAAGAAGAAAAAACAACATGATCTTTTTTTTTTTTTTTTTTTTTGGTGGTACTAGGGGTGGAACCCAGAGGCTTTCTACCTCTGGGCTACACTCCCAGACCTTTTTTATTTTGGAAACAGGGTCTCACTAAGTTGCTGAGAGCCTCACTAAGTAGCTGAGGCTGGCTTTGAACCTGTGCGATCCTCCTGTCTCAGCCTCTGAAGCGCGGGGATTACAAGCGTGCGCCACCATGCCCAGCTTTCAACATGATCATATTAATAGATGCAGAAAATGCATTTGATAAAATCCAACATGCATTCATCATAAAAACTGACAACCTGGGAACAGAGGAAAACTTCCTCGGCTTAATAAAGAATATCTGTTTTTAAAAACCTATAGTGGCTGGGCGTGGTGGCGCACGCTTGTAATCCCCACACTGTTCCCAAAATAAAAAAATAAAAAATAGGTCTGGGAGTGTAGCCCGGAGGTAGAAGGGCTTCTAGGAACCCCAGTACCACCAACAAAACAAAACAAAACAAAAAACCTATAGCAACATAGCACTTAAAAGTGAGTAACTAAGCCGGCTGTGGTGGCGCACACTTGTGATCCCTGCGCTTGGGAGGCGGACATAGGAGGATCACACAGGTTCGAAGCCAGCCAGCCGTGCTGGCTTAAGAGACCCTGTTTCCAAAAATAAAAAATAGGTCCGGGAGTGTGGCCCGGAGGTAGAAGGGCTTCCAGGAACCCCAGTACCACCAAAAAAAATAAAAGTGAGTAACTAAGCCAGGTGTGGTGGCGCACGCTTGTAATCCCTGCACCTGGAGGCTGAGACAGGAGAATCGCAAAGGTTCGAAGACAGCCTCAGCTACTTAGTGAGACCCTGTTTCCAAATAAAGTATAAAAATAAGTCTAGAAATATAGCCCGGAGGTAGAAAAGCCCCTGGGTCCTACCTCCAGTACCACACACACACACACACACACACACACACAGAGTAACTCAAAGCTGTGCTGCTAAAATGAGTAATAAACCAAGGATTTCTCTCACCACTTCTCTTCAAAATTATACCAGAAGCCTAGCTAACACAATATGACAAGATAATAAAAGGTATAGTGTGACTAGGAAGGAAGAAATAAAACTGTGTTTGCCAATTTGTCTATGTAGAAAATCCAAAAGAACTGACCAAAAAAAGCACCTTGGAAAAGTAATTATAGCAAAGTTGATATATGTCACTTTCCTATATACAACAAAGAACAAGTGGAATTTGAAATTTAAAACACACTACCAAGCTAATAAAATCAGGCTAAGAAACAGAAAAGGCACAAATTACTAAGAGGAGACATCACTACAGATCTCAAGGACATAAAATAATGTTAGTGGCGCACTCCTATAATCCCAGCACGTAGGAAGCTGATACAAGAGGATTGCAGGTTTGAGCCCAATCTCAGCAACGTAAAACCCTCGGCAACTTAGTGAGACCCTGTATCCAAACAAACAAAAACACCTGGGGGTGTAGCTCCTGGGTTGAATCCCCAGTATAACACACACACACACACACACACACACACACACACACACACACACACACGAAAAGGTGAAAATATGGAGACAGTGAAAAGAATTAATGATTGCTAGAAGAGAGGGCAAGGGGAAAAAGGCAGATAAATGTTCTTACACATACTATAGTTATGGATAGAGAGATGTCCTTCCTCATTTGTCTAAACGCATAAAATATACAACATTAAGAGTGAATCCTAAACCAGGCATGGTGGCACAAACTAGTAATCCCAGTACTTGGGATTCACAGGTCTGAGGGTTCACAGCCAGTCTCAGCTACTTACTGAGACCCTCTGCAACTTGGTGAGACCCTGTTCAAAATAATAAACAATTGAGGTGGAGGTGCAGCTCAGAAGTAGAACGCCCCTGGGTTCAATCCCTAGTACCACACAAAAAAATAAAGCGAATCCTAACCAGGCACAGCGGTGGGCTCCTAGAATCTCAGGGAGGCTGAGACAGAAAGGTTTGAGGTCAGCCTCAGCAATTTAGCAAGACCCTCACAACTTAGCAAGACCCTGTCTCAAAATAAAAACAAAATAGAATAATATATCCCTGGGTTCAATTCCCAGTGTACACACACACACACACACACACACACACACACACACACACACACTAGGGAAAAGGAGGGAAGGCATACAGTCTGAACCCTAAGAAAAAAACAACTACCATTTTAGGGAACAACTTACTCGAACAAGCACCCCATGAGAGCCAGGAACAACAGAAAAACAACTGAAAGTGGGGCTTGAGGCAGTGCCAAAAGCCAGTTCCCTCCAACCACCAGAGCATGTCCGCTGCTGCACTGTGAGTCCAGAGCCACTAGATGGAGCCATGCCAGCTCTGACAGAGCCGCCAGGCTTGGGGTGTGGGAATAGGAGGTTCCCTCCTCCCTGCCTGTCAGCTCTGGCCTCCCTAGCCATCACCTCTGCTTTCTTGGAGTCATCTTTCTCTCCTCTCATCTTTGCTGCTTGCTTGCTTGCTTGCCTGCCTGACTGCCTTCCTTCCTTTCTTTTTCCTTTTTTCTTTTCTTTTCTTTGCAGTACTGGGGATTGAGGGGCATTCTACCTCCAAGCTACATCCCCAGCCCTATTCTTTTATCTTTTATTTTTTTTTTTTTTGAGACAGGGTCTCACTAAGTTGCAGAAGACCTCACTAAGCAGCTGAGGCTGGCTGTGAACCTGTGACCCTCCTATCTCAGCCTCCCAAGTGCTGGGATGACAAGCGTGTGCCACCATGCCAGCTCTCCTTTGCTTCTTTTAGCCTCTCTTCTTTCCCCAACCTATGTGCTTCTTCCTCCAAAAAATGGAGAGAGTATCTACATAAATATTTTTTAGTGCATTGTAGTCATACATCTTAGTGGGATACAAGATGGTAGCGGCACACATGCACACATCACTCACTTGGCCCTTCCCCAGTTCCCACCCCATTCCCTCACCCCTCCCTCCCTCCCTCCTGTTTAGCTTAGTGATGTTTATGAATGCACATCATGTACACTGGGAAATTTCTCTTTCCCGTCCCCCCTGTTAGGCCACCTTATTTGCTCATCGATGGTTTCTCCTTTGTCTAGAGTTCCTCCTATGATCCTTTTTCTCCCTAGCTTCTGCGTATTAGGGAGAGCATCCAATTTTTTACTTTTTGTGACTAATCTTACTTAGCATAATGTTCTCCAGTTCCATCCATTTATCCGCAAATGACATTTTATTATTCTTTATGGCTGAGTAAAATTCCATTGTGTACATATCCCATAGTTTTGTAATCCATTTATCTGCTGATGGGCATCTTGGCTGGTTCCATACTCTGGCAGTTGTGAGTTGTGCAGCTATAAACATGGATACTCATGCATTCGTTTGGTAGTTTGGTTTCCATTCTTTCGGGGAGATACCCAGAAGTGGTATTGCGGGACCACTTGGTAGGTTCATTCCCATTCTTCTAAAGATCCTTCCATACTCGTTTTATTTTCTTTTTTTTTTTTTTTTTTTTTTTTGGCGGGTCTGGGGATGGAACCCAGGGGCATTCGACCTCCGAGCTACACCCCCTGCCCTATTTTTTTATTCTTTATCTTGAAACTGGGTCTCACTGAGTTGCAGAGGGCCTCACTAAGTAGCTGAGGCTGTCTGCGAACCAGGATCCTCTGGTCTCAGCCTCCTGAATGCTGGGATTACAAGCGTGCGCCATCACGCCCGGCTTCCATACTATTTTCAAAAGTGGTTACACTAATTTGCAATCCCACCAACAGTTTGTAAGAGGTCCCACTTCTTCACACCCTTGCCAGCATTTGTCGTTTGTATTTCTTAATGATTACCATTCTTTTTTTTTTTTTGTGTGTGTGTGTGTGTGTGGTCCTGAGGGTAGAACCCAGGGACTTTTCTACCTCCCAGCTATACTCCCAGACCTATTTTGTACTTTATTTGGAAACAGGGTCTAAGTTGCTGAGAGCCTCACTAAGTAGCTGAGGCTGGCTTTGAACCCGAGTGATGCTCCTGTCTCAGCCTCCAAGCGCTGGGATTTACAAGTGTGCACCGCCACACCTGACTAATGATCACCATTCTAACTGGAGTTAGATGAAATCTCAGGGTAGTTTTCATTTACATCTCTCTGATTGTTAATAATGTTGACCATTTCTTCATGCATTTATTGGCCACCTGAATTTCTTCTTTTGTGACGTGTCTATTTAGTAGTTCACCTGCCCATTTTTTATTGGTTTATTTATTTTCTTAGTAGTGAGTTTCTTGTGTTCTCTGTATATTCTAGATATTTAACCATATGCAGAAAAATGGAAATAAACCCCACTTTCTGACCCTGAACAAGAGTCAATTCAAGATGGATCAAAGACTTGAAAACCAGACCAGAGACCTTATAGCTCCTTGAAGAGGGTATAGGTCCAACACTTCAACACATGGGTAGATAAAAACTTTATCAACAAGATCCCAAAGCCGGACATGGTGGCGCATGCTTGTAATCCCTGCGCTTGGGAGGCTGAGACAGGAGGATCACACAGGTTCGAAGCCAGCTTCAGCTACTTAGTGAGGCTCTCAGCAACTTAGTGAGACCCTGTTTCCAAAGTATAAAAAATAGGTCTGGGAGCAGCCCAGAGGTAGAAAAGCCCCTGGGTTCCACTCCCAGTACCACCAAAAATTAAAAATTAATGAAGATAAAAGAGACTAAGTTATTGTACTAGGCCCCACAGACCAGGCAAAAACAAACAAACAAATAAACAAACAAACAAACAAAAATAACCCAAAGGAACAAAAAATTTAAAGGTGGATCAATAGGTGGGGCTGCCTTAAACTGCAGAGCTTCTGTACAGCAAAGGAAACTATCAAGAACCTCAACAGAGAGCCAAAAGAACAGAAAAAAAAGTGCCAATTATTCCTCCAGATAGAGGACTAATATCTACAATAAGCATTCTTAAAACCATTACATTCTATACTTCAAAAAACTGAATTTTAAGATATGCAAATTATAACTCAGTAAAACTGCAAGGAAAAAAACCCAACTGGGCATGGTGATGCATGCCTATAGCCAGCCTATTTGGTGGGCTGAGGCAGGAGGATCACTTAAGTGACCTAGGAATTTAGTAGGAGTCCAGGAGTTCAAGATGGGTCTGGCAATGCAAACAGACCCTTTCTCAAAAACAAAGCTGACAAAACAAGCTCAGCTTATACTCAAAATGTAATATTTCCTTCAACACATCTTATTTATACTAATTTATATTACAGTTTTCATAAACAAATCCCCTCAAAGAGAAGAAACGTTACACTGTAGCACAACTCTATCTATAAATTATCTTTATTCTGAATTAGAATCTGAATCCAGAAATTATACCTGTTTTACTAATGTGGCATTTAGTGCCAATTTTATATATTCCATTCAAAACACTGAGTGCTGAGAATCAGCCAATACAGCATATGGAATGAAAAAGCTAAACCGGGGGATGGTCAGGCCTGTGACTCCAGTGCTTGAGGCTAACACAGGAAGAGGCAGGATCAAGGCCAACCTAGCAAGAGTCTTAACAACCCAGTGAAACCTTTTTTCGAAATTAAAGGGGGTGGCAGGTGTAGCTCAGAGGTTGAATCCCTTAGTTCAATCCCTAGGACCCTCCTAAAAGAAAGAAAAAGGCTATACCTAGTAAATATGCTGCAAATATTGGAACTCTGAAGACAACATAGGTATTACACATTATAACTTTACTTAAAATCCTGTAAAGGTCCCTATTATTCATGGAATAAAGTCCAAATCACCCGACGTGGCACAGGAAGCCATTCGTGCTCGGGCTGTGCTCGGGCCCTGCCGCCTCTGCAGCCGCGTCTTCAAAGCTACACCTCAGCTCTCGCTCTTGTGCTCACCCTCACCTCTGGGCCAGCAGCCTGCTTCCTTCTCACTCCCTCAGATCCCTCTTTAGACAATGTGACTTCTTGGAAACTCAGAGGTGGGGGGGGAGAGGGAGAGAGAGGGAGGGAGGGGGGGAGAGAGGGAGAGAGAGGGAGAGAGGGGGGGAGAGATATGCTGGGATTGAATGTAGGCACACTACCTCTGAGCTACGTGCCCTTTGGATGAACCCTAGGGCATTCTACCTCCAAGAGACACCCCCAGCCCTAGACTGCTAAGGGTCTTGCTGAGGGCCAAGGCGGCCTCGAACCTGTCTCAGCCTCTCAAGTACTAGAATTCCAGGCATGCAGCACACCACCTGGCTTGGATACCAGTGAGCTCATGAGCCCCAGGTCAGATCAGGGCCGCTCTTGCTGTTCCTCTGCTATATCCATCCCATCGATGCATTTATCACGCTGTACTGAGATTTTACTCATTTTATCTTCCCAACTTGTGCTCTTAGTTACCACTATATTCTTAGCACCCAAAAGTGAGCCTAGCATATAATAAATGCTTTAAATTTGATGAGTGAGCCAGGCATGGTGGCACACACTTGTAATCCCTGCACTTGGGGGGCTGAGACAAGAGGATCGCACAGGTTCGAAGCCAGCCTCGGCTACTTAGTGAGACCCTGTTTCCAAATAAAATATAAAATAGGTCTGGGAGTATAGCCCGGAGGTAGAAAGCCTCTGGGTTCCACCCCTAGTACCACCAAGAAATAAAAATAAAAATAATAAATAAATAAATTTGATGAGTGGCCAGGCTTGGTGATGCATGCTTGTAATCCCAGCATTTGGGAGGCTGAGACAGGAGAATCGTGGTTCACGGACAGCCTCAGCTACTTAGTGAGGCCCTTTGCAACTCAGTGAGACCCTGTTTCAAAAATAAAGGATAGCCAGGCATGGTGGCGCACACTTGTAATCCCAGCATTCAGGAGGCTGAGACCAGAGGATCGCGGTTCATGGACAGCCTCAGCTACTTGATGAGGCCCTTTGCAACTCAGTGAGACCCTGTTTCAAAAATAAAGGATAGCCAGGCATGGTGGCGCACGCTTGTAATCCCCGCGCTTGGGAGGCGGAGACAGGAGGATCGCGCAGGTTCAAAGCCAGCCGTGCTGGCCTAGAGACCCTGTTTCCAAATATAAAAGTATAAAATTGGTCTGGGAGTGTAGCCCTAAGGTAGAAGGGCTTCCAGGAACCCCAGTACCACCAAAAAAAAAAAAAAAAGAAAAAAAATAGGGCAGGGGTGTTGCTCGGAGGTCGAATGCCCCTGGGTTCCATCCCCAAACCTGCAAATAAAATAAAATAATAAAGGATAAAAAATAGGGTTGGGGGTGTCACTTGGAGGTAGAATGTCCCTGGGTTCCATCTCTAGTACCGAAAAAAAAATTTTTAATAAAAAATAAAAAATAAATTTGATGAGTGGCTGGCTGAATGAACTTCCTAATTATTAAATGGGGGTTATCCCTTTGGTACTATCAACAGAAAATACTAAAAATAATGTTAAGGGAGGGTGGTGTTGGGGGGAAGGAAGAATCTTCCTGCCACTGAAGTTGTGTACAGCGGTGAAATTATCAGCGCCAACCTCAAAATCATGGTGAGGGGAAGGAGTGGGGAAGAGAGCTCACCAAGTGCTGTGTATATGTATGTCCCTATCACTTTGAACTACATAATGATGTAAGATTACATTGCACCAATAAAAGTATTTTAAAAATAATAGGCCAGGCATCCCAGTCCTTGGGAGGCTGAGATAGGAGGATTGCAGGTTTGCGGCCAGCCTCAGCAACTTAGTGAGACTCTGTTTCAAAATAAAAAATAAAATAGGGATGGGGGTACAGCTCAGAAGTAGAATGCCCCTAGGTTCCATCCCAGTACTACTACTACTACTACTACTACTACTAATAATAATAATAATAATAATAATAATAATAATAATAAATTACAACAACAACAACAACGACGACGACGACGTCAAGGAAGTGCTCATGGATTATAAAGAGTGGATACAGAGAGCGCAGGCACTAGCAGGTCCTGTGGTAATCTTCTAAAAGAGCCCCAGCTCACCCACCCCAGGCTGTGCACCATTCACACAGTATCCCAGTCACAGCACTTTCCCCTGGGCTGCCCCCTTCCACCTCGCTGGCCTACACCACAGAAATGGGATATAAATACCAAAACCACACAACTCTATCAATAACTACTATCCAGCAGTACTTAGTAAATCAAGTATTGGATAAAAAGCAGAAAGTATTTCCAGATCTTCTTCCACTCCTTAAAATGGGATTTCAGAACCAAAGGTAGCTCAAGGCCAGTTAGTCCACTAGTTTTTAAGGAAGACTCAGCAAACCCCTTCAGGGGCCCCTGGGGGAATGAAAACAGGGACGATTTGAGCAGGCTGGGCTCCAGGCTCGCTTTCTTGGTCAACGAAAGCAACTGATTTGCCTTCTAAGGAAGCGTCTACCCAGAGGTACTGACAACAGGCTGCAGAGAAAACCAAGGGCCAGATCTTGTCACCCAGCACCGATGATGGAAGCAACAAGAACAAAGCGCACACTGACAGACGTTCAGGTCCACACAGGAGGAGCCGGAAGTGCTCCTGACGCGCAGCACACCGTAATATGCTGAGACTGAGCCGGGCATGGCGGCGCACGCTTGTAATCCCAGCATTCGGGAGGCTGAGACCTGGAGGATCGCGGTTCGCGGACAGCCTCAGCTACTTAGTGAGGCCCTCTGCAACTCAGTGAGACCCTGTTTCAAAATAAAGAATAAAAAATAGGGCAGGGAGTGTAGCTCGGAGGTCGAATGCCCCTGGGTTCCATCCCCAGACCTGCAAAAAAAATAAAAAATAAAAAAAATATGCTGAGACTGTGCACGGCCACTCGCCAGGACCCGCGAGGAGCATCCCAGCCGCCGTCAGAGTCACCGAACCAGTGCCAGGCTGCTGCACAGCAAAGAGAGCGAGCAAAGTGTGTGTGTGTGTGTGTGTGTGTGTGTGTGTGTGTGTGTGTGTGTAAATCCACAAAAACTGGGGGGAAAATCACAGGAAAGTAAAGAAAGGGAAGGAGGTCCCATCTCTGAATGCCAACTGCCATATGCGTCTAGCTCAGTTGCAAGTACCAGAAAGAGGCCAACTGTCACTAATTTGGGACTGGTTTCTGCAAAGTTCTTGAACCTGATTCTAAGTGGCCCTATCCAACGTTCTGGAAACTAACTCTTCTTCCTGTCCTGGCAGATCAGGAAGGTCTGAAATAGAACATAATCAAGCCTGCCCTGCCCCTCTCCCAACACAGCTGCCATGATTCACTTCCTGTTCCCAGTGACCACTTGAAGCAGGAGCTGACAAACTTAAATTCTTTTTCAGTTTGATATAGAAGTATACAAACTTAGCTGGGTGTGGTGGCACATGCTTGTGATCCCAGCACTTGGGAGGATGGCACAGGTTCGAAGCCAGCCTCGGTTACTTAGTGAGGCTCTCAGCAACTTAGTGAGACCCTGTTTCCAAATAAAGTATAAAATAGGTCTAGGAGTGTAGCCCGGAGGTAGAAGGTCTTTGGATTCCACCCTCAATACCACAAAAAAAGAGTTTACAAACTTATTAGAAAGTAAGTATTTTAGAGGTTATAAAACAAGATTTCTGTCCCAACAACTCTGACACTGTAGTGTGAAGCAGCCATATACAATATAAAGCAATTGGACACAGCTGCGGAGAGCCTCACTAAGTAGCTGAGGCTGGCCTTGAACCTGTGATCCTCCTGTCTCAGCCTCAAGTACTGGGATTACAAGCGTGTGCCACCAGACTCGGCTAGGGATTCTTCAAATTGGAAAAAATGTAAAGATCTGATTCAACTTCCCACTTAATGCAGAAGTTACCAAGCAAGTAGTCATTCAGCTTCTGCTGGAACAGTTCTAATGACAGGAAGGACATTCACAGCCCTGCCCCTCAACAACCCAATCCATTTGGGGCAACTATAAGGTAAAATACTGTTTTTCTTCTTAGCACATTTAGCCACCTGGTTACTTGTGAATTTGCTATCTGACTCTTCTCACTAAGGCCCATGAAGTCAGGAATATGACTCTATTTCGGTAGTTGTTTGTACCAGCTATATCCCCTGCACTTTGAAGAGTGTCTGGAATTTAAAGGGTATAAAATAATTATTTAGAGCTAAGCTATAATCTCAGTAATCTCAGTATTTGGGAGGCTGGGACAGAAGGATTGCTGATTCAAGACCAGCCTCAGCAATTTAGTGAGACTCTTAGTAACCTAATGAGACCCTGGTTTTAAATAAAAAAAATAAAATAAAAAGGGATCTGGGGACGGTGGCACACAGCTATAATCCCAGTACTTGGGAGGCTGAGAAAGGAGGATCACAGGTTTGAGAATAGCTTCAACACCTAACAAGTCCCTATTTCGAAATAAAAGAATAAAAAGGGTTGAAGATGTAGCCTGGAGGTAGAACGCCCCTGGGTAGAATCCCCAGTACCCCTCTAAAGATTATTTGTTGGAATGAAGAGAGGAAAGGGAAAATAAATAAAGCATGCTACATTGGGGGAACTTTCATTGAGCCAGGATGACATGAGAGGTACAAGAAAAAAGACAAAATAAAAAGTGTCCAGTGCTGATTGGAAGATCTGAAGCCCTGGAAACCTCGGAGAACGTGCGGAGGGCTGAGGTCAGGGGCACTTAGAAACGCGTCTCCCCGCTCGCGGTCCTCGAGCCTCTCCTGTGCCGTTCTGAAGGTGAACACCTTCTCAATGCATCGGGCATTCTCTGAAGCCTTTTAAGCCATGCCCCGTACAGAAATGCACTGTCCTAAATCCTGTAAATACTTCAGTCCTGTGCCCACGATGTTTATTTATGTCACTGACTCTGAGCTATGAGAAGAGGAGCTGTCTTGTCTTCCTTTTTCTGTCCTGGACACTGAGTAAGTAAGGGAGCAATGTGGGGACCATAGAAATGTGTAGCAGATAAGTGAAGATAACAGTTTTTTGTACTCTGTATTGGGCCAAACTACATACAGAGAGTCGTTTGCAGAATAGGGCACTGTATTCTAGGAAAGAAACTCAGCCTTCGGCATAGAGGCTGTAAACACAAATGTCACAGAGGTCAAGCCAGCAATTTAAGTGCGTGCTAGACATCTTAGCAGGACTATTGCTAGACAGGAAGGTCAGTGCCTACTTCTATGTGAAATCTCTTAAGTGTAACCAACAAACTCAAAAGAAGAAATAAAAAGAGCATCACGATCTGGACTTTCCAAAACACACACTGACATACAACTCCACGCGGCTATGGGAAGCAAACTTACAACCTGTTTTGAAAGTAACACACACAATCAGAACTGCATTTGTGCAAGATCATTCTAGAAAGATAAACCAGGGCGCTATTATACCAGTGATGACAAGAGACAGAAGGACTTAAGGGCCTGCACCCGAAGAGCAGCTCCAGGGAGAAAGACTGGGGCTGGATCTGAAAGATGACCTGGTCTACCCAGCTTTAATAAAGAACTGCATAAAGTCTTAATAAAGACTGCATGAGCTAATCTGGCAGCTATATTACCAGTTTTGTGGGATCATACTGATTTTTCTTGTTCGTTTCTTTTTTTGCAGTATTGGAGATTGAAACCATGGACATTCTACCTTCGATATACACTTCCAGCCCTATTTTTTTATACTTTGAGATAGGGTCTCATGAAGTTGCAGAGGGCTTCACCTTGTAGCTGGAGCTGGCTGCAAACATGTCATCCTCCTGTCTCAGCCTCCCAAGTACTAGGATTACAAGCGTGCACCACCATGCTCAGCTCATACTGATTTTTCAAACAAATTGTTAGATGTACTTAATTTTTAATAACCTTAATAAGGATATAGATATTCTCTTTTTTTTTTTTTTTTTTGGAGGCAGGTACAATGATTAGAGTATTAGATGCTAGAGCCAGAAAGCCTAAATTTTTTTTCTTTTTCTTTTTTTTTTTTGGCAGTACTAGGGATGGAATCCAGAATCATGTACCTCCGAGCTATACCCTCAACTCTATTTTTTTTCTTTTTTTTTGTGTGATACTGGGCATTCTTGGTGGTACTAGATATTCTTTAATAAGGATATAGATATTCTTTTTTTTTTTTTTTGAAGGCAGGTGCAATGATTAGAGTACTAGATCCTAGAGTCAAAAAGCCTAATTTTTTTTCTTTTTTTTCCTTTTTCTTTTGATGGTAATGGGCATGGAACCCAGGGGCATCTACCTCTGAACAACACCTCCACCCCTATTTTTTATTCTTTATTTTGGAACAGGGTCTGAGTTGCAAAAGGCCTCACTAAGTAGCTGAGGCTGTCTGTGAACCACGACCCTCCTATCTCAGCCTCCCAAATGCTGGAATTAAAAGCGTGTGCTACCACACCCGGCCAGAAAGCCTAAATTTAAACCCTGAGTTTGCTAATTTACTTGCTATGTGGCCTTGGGCAAGTCACTTCTCTTTATTTTGATACCTACCTTAAAGGGTTATGGTAAGTGTAAATGTTATATGGTAAGCCTCAGGTAAGGCCCTTTGGACTCAGTGAGACCCTGTTTCAAAATAAAGAATAAAAGCCGGGTGTGGTGCCACACGCTTGTAATCCCCATGCTTGGGAGGCTGAGACAGGAGGATCGCACAGGTTCAAGGCCAGCCTCAGCTACTTAGTGAGGCTCTCAGCAACTTAGTGAGACCCTGTTTCCAAATAAAATATAAAATGGGTCTGGGAGTATAGCCCGGAGGTAGAAAGCCTCTGGGTTCCACCCCCAGTGCCACCAAAATAAATAAATAAATAAATAATAAAAAAGAATAGGACTGAGGTTGCGGCTCAGGGGTAGAATGCCCTTGGGTTCCATCCCCAGTACCACAATAAATAAATAAGTAAATAAATAATAAAAAATAAATTAGTGCTTATACTAGTAAGTTCCATATGAACTACCATATAAATTTTAGCTGAAATTATTATTGTTTTGTACTTCAACTTCTTAATTTCAATCCATTGTCTAAATATTCTTTATACTGTCTAGCTTAATTTTTGGGGGGTGGGGAGGAGGGTCTGGGGATGGAACTCAGGGGCATTCAACCTCTAAACTACACCTCCTGCCCCATTTTTTATTCCTTATTTTGAAATAGGGTCTCACTATATTGTGGAGGGCCTCACTAAGTAGCTGAGGCTGTCCATGAACCGCAATCCTCCAGTCTCAGCCTCCTGAATGCTGGGCTTACAAGCATGCACCACACCCAGCTTAAGTATTTGTTATTTATAAATCTGACAGACATGTATTTTCCATATCTTCATCAAATTGATGTCCAAATTGTGGTGGTGGTTTTGGTTTCTTCCTTTTTGTGTGTATGTGGGGAAGGGGGGACTGGGGTATGTTTTATGGTACTAGGGATTGAACCCAAAAGCATTCTACCTCCAAGCTGCACCTCCAGCCCTTTTATTTTTAGTTTGAAACAGGGTCTCACTAGGCTGCCGAGGCTGTCCTTGAGCCTGTGATCCTCCTGTCTCAGCCCCAAGTTCTGGGGTTACAGGCATGAACCATCATGTCTGGCTTCAAATTGATAAACAAAGTAGGCGTGTTTATATTTTTGCTTATCCTTATTCTCTAGTATTTCTATAATGAACTTGTACTGATTTTCTATTTAAGTAACATCAAGGCAAAGAGTACAGAAAAAAAAAAGTTACCAGCATTTCTTAGTGAACACAGCCTCCTTCTGGGGTCAACGAGTTCTCATCTTTGCTAAACTTTTCTTTCTTCCTTTTCTGTTTTGGTGCTGAGGATCAGCTGACCCAGAGGCTCTATCTTCAAGCTACACCCCTAGCTCGATTTTATTTATTTGGAGACAGGGTCTCACCAGGTTGATGACTCTCACTACTTGCTGAGGCTGTCTTCAAACCTGTGATCCTACTGTCTCAGCCTCCCAAGTACTGGGATTATAGGCGTGCGCCACCATGCCCAGCTACCAATTTTTTTTTTCTTTTCTTTTTTTGTGGTACTGAGAGTGGAACCCAGGGGCTTTCTACCCTCAGGCTATACTCCCAGACCTATTTTTTTTTTCATATTTTATTTGGAAACATGGTCTCACTAAGTTGCTTAGAGCCTCACTAAGTAGCTAAGGCTGGCTTCAAACCTGTGAGATCCTCCTGTCTCAGCCTCCCAAGTGCTGGGATTACAAGTGTGTGTCACCATACCCAGCTTAATTTTCAAATTTTACCAGGATCACTGTCAGGTTTCAATGATACTCTCAACCCAAACCCCCATTACCCAGAGGATAACTAAACATAAATTGAACATCTTTATAAGGGAGAAATGGAATTAGACTCTGCCTTCAAAATATGTCTAGAATCGGGTTAAGGATGCAGCTCTTGGTAAACCACTAACCTAGCATATGCTAGACAATGGGTTCACTCTGTAGGGCTGGGAGAAGAAAAAAATAAACCTAGAATCCCTTACTTTCTGGCTACCTAGCACTAGGCCAAGTCTTCCTTAGACTACTGGTCACTGCAAACGCTCCCGAACTGCTCAGCCTGCTTGCACCTCCACCCGCCTTCCCTCACACTCCAGTCTGTTCCCCACCGTGACCAGAATCGTGCCACTCCTCTGTTCCCACCTCCCTGTGAATAAAGTTTACTCCGAAGATGTCACCCTGGTGTCAGGCACCATGTGAGCGTGGTCCTGTTCCTTCCTCCTCTGACCTCTTCCTGCTCGACTCTAGCCAGGATGCCTCAGCGGGCTGGCAGACACTGCCGCCCTTGGAGCACAGGGACTTAACTTGCCACGCCCTGTGCGCATACTCCTGTCCTCTGCTGTTTCTCTGGCTGGGTTTCTCGCCTCGCCTCTTCCAGGTCTCAATGTAAATGCCATCTCCTGAGGGCACCTGGCGCCTGTATGAGGCGGCGGTCCCTCGGCCTCCGGCCACTGTCACTTTACCCGGCTTCTTTTTTTGTAGCACGTATCACCTGGTAAATAAGTTTGTTTACCTCTTTGTATGTTTGTTTCTATCTAGTTATTCACTTATTTTATCTGTTTCTACTCACTAGAGTATAATCTTTGAGGGCAAGGGCTTTTTGCATTTTATTTAATGTTGTATACTAAGCGCCAATAATTGTGCTAGGAAGGTAGTAGGTGGTCAATTTTTGTCAACAGATAGTGGCTCCAGAATACAGAAGATAGTCTATGTATAACAAGTTTTGTTGAGGAACATGATTATTTCCCCAAAACTTCACCAAGTATATTAAAAAGCATCAAGTATCCAAAAAGAAAGATCAAATACTAGTTGCCATTCATCCTACAGAAGTTAATCCTGTAACCTACAGTAGGACAGCACTCGGGGAGGCAGAGAACAAGCCTGCCGGCTCCGCGCCTTACAGTTCTCCACGACCCTAGCGAGGCCCAGCTCCCACGAGGGTCACGTGAGTGAGCAGTCTTGTGGGATTCCTGTGACTAGGACCCATTTCCCAGATCAACTCTGGCTTTCCCAATTGCTCTACTTCCTCTGGAGAATGTTTCTCCGTGATCCAAGGCCGCTCACTGCCTGAGTTCTCACTCCTACTGTGCCAGTGCCCTCCGCCGCTCTCATCAGCACCAGCCAACAGTCATGGGCACAGATCCAGAAAGGGCTAGAAAAAGAAACTAGTTGCTGATCAAACGCTTCTTTAATCTACTGATTTTGCTATGCTTTTTAAAGGTTAATTCAATCACTCTCTCAACCAATAAAAAGTAATTTTATTAAAAGGAAATCATACTGTAATAAGGAAAAACCCAGCTGGGCAGGGTGTAATCCCCGCGCTTGGGAGGCAGAGACAGGAGGATTGTGCAGGTTCGAAGCCAGCCGCGCTGGCTTAAGAGACCCTCTTTCCAAATAAAAAATATAAAATAGGTCTGGGAGTGTAGCCTGGAGGTAGAAGGGTTTCCAGGAACCCCAGTACCACCAAAAGGAAGGAAGGAAAGAAGGAAGGAAGGGAGGGAGGAAGGGAGGGAAATGAAGGAAGGAAGGAAGAGAGAGAAAAAAAAAACAGAATTGAAACCTAGTTCTACCACCAGTGTGAAGCTGGAGAAGTTCCTTGCCCTTAGTTCCTTTCCTGATGGTGCTGATAACAGCGCTAGCCCCCGCCTTGCAGGGAGGGCATTATAAAGGAAGGTAAGTATGCCACACAAGGCTGTGCTTGGCATATAACAAATACCAACAAATGGTAGTTTAAGCCTGCTTCTTATGGCCGTCAGCTTCATGTGAAGACTTTTACCCTCATCAAGTTGGTCAGCTGATTACAGGAGGAAACATTATTTACCCTTGTCTAGTTCACAAGGGTCATCAGCACTGGCTTCTCTCCCTTCCCTTGCAATGGAGGGAAGCCACGGAGAATGCAGAAACCCCAACTCCTGCTGGTACGCCCAGACTTCACTTACCATCTACGTAATCTCAGCTTTCTGTAGACACTTCACACTGCTTCCCCAGTATTCGTTGCCCTGGAAACAGTCACTATCTTTCAATGGCAGTTGCCTTTTAACCTGGAGAGAATATAAAAAGAAAGAAGAAATAGGTAAAGCATGAATCACACCAACACTGAATTAACCCAAAGGCCTTCACCTTCGGTGCAGTATCAGTAAAGAGACGAGACAGGTAAGCTCTGTGCCTACATCCTGCCTGTGAAGGAAGCTGACAGCATCTCTCGGGGAGAGGACACGAAATGTGGCTCCAGGAGATGGCCCCTTTCGTACCAGATGATATGGTCCCAATTGTATTTCCTTAAATTAACAGACCTGTTCTTCCCCAGTAGTCCAAACAGATGCATGACATCTTATAGCTGGAAAACATCTCAGAACCAACTAGTTAAACTCCCCTGTTGTAAGGAAGGAAGCTGAAGCTTGGAAATGGTGAGTCACACAATTACTTAGCAATAAAGCCAGGATTCTACTGAAAATACATGTCCTGGGCAAGAAATAAAGTAAGGTAGGCAAGAAAAGAAATTACAAACATCTGCAGAGAATCTATCATATCTGGGCACTATGTTTTATATAATACAATAACATAATAATGTTATGCCCACCTTACAGATAAAGAATCAAAATTTCCAGGAAGTGACTTGTCCAAGGTCTTACAGGTAACCAAGCGAACAGAAACCAGGATTTAAACCCAAGTCTGTCTGTCTATAAAATCCGCTTTGCCATACTGCCTCTCATTTTGCTGCCTTCCTGACATAATCCTCAAAAGGGTCCTGAACCACCCAATGCAAATTAGAACCAAAAGGAGAGCTTTTCTGTCTGCAAACTTACTCTCCAGTTTTGTGATGAGCAGCCTCCTACTGGGAGCTGACTTGACCACTAAAATCAATCAGAGGAACTTTACTAGAGACAAAGATTCAGGTTAAATCTTCCTGTCTATGCTGGCCTTGAGGAAATATGAAGTAATAGCTTCTTTTTTTTTCGGTTCAGGGTATTCTACCTTTGAGCTACCCCTCCAGCTCTATTTTTTATTTTATTTTGAGGTAGGGTCTCGTTAAGTTGCGGAGGGCCTTACTAAGTAGCTGAGGCATGTGCCACCACAGCGGGCCAAGAGGTAGTTTCTAACTAACTTAAAGCTTTTGCACACAGCCTCACATGCACAAAGCCCCTTCCTTAAACCATGGCGGCCTAGCCCTTCCTCTGCATCCCTGCAGACCACACTTTGGCCTCCCTCCAAGACCACTCGTCCTTTTAATCTGATTTTCGCACTCCCAAAACACACAACAGAACCCAACCAGTGCCACCTTCCTCCTGGAGAGACAGAAGAATAGACTTAAGATGGAGAAATAGAAGAATTTTTTTCAAATGGCTTAAAAAATGAGGGCAAAAGGAGCAACTTACCAAGCTAGCTAGTAAGACCTGAAAACAGTTATTGGTAAGCAATAAAAATAGCTAGAAAAGTGCCAGGCGTGGTGGCGCACGCTTGTAATCCCCGTGCTTGGGAGGCGGAGACAGGAGGATCACGCAGGTTTGAAGCCAGCTGCGCTGGCTTAAGAGACCCTGTTTCCAAATAAAAAGTATAAAATAAGTCTGAGAGTGTAGCCCGGAGGAAGGGCTTCCAGGAACCCCAGTACCACCAAAAAAAAAAAACCATCACAGGCAATTTTGTTGAACTATCATTATAATTAAATCTGTTGGAGTCTTCTAGATGCAGGCAAAGAAGAATGAAGGTGGAAAGTGAGAGGCCAGGTTAAAGTTAAATGCTTTCCATACTGTCCACACCTCAGGCAGCAAACCTAATACCCCACTGCGCACTGGGAGAGAGGAGTCGTCATTTCCCTGGACTGATGAAGCAGCATTCAGCACGGTTGAGGGGAAGCCAAGGGGGGCTTTAATGATTTTTCTGCCCAAAAGCCAATCTGGTGAGCAGACTGACAGCAGACGTCAGTAGGTCTGAAGCTCAGAGGGCCAGGAGCTTGGTAAGGGTCAGTCCAGCGCCACCGAGGCTGGTAAAGCAGCTACCGAACACCATCACTGCCCAGCTTCATTCACTCAAGTCACTCACATCGGAGGACAGGTCACTCTGGGCGGAAGTGGAAGCAGCTTGGGCTGCAAAGGCACATCAGTGTGGCAAGGCCTTCTCACCCGCCCTCCCCAGCCCATCTCCCCACACTGAGCAGTAAGAGCAACCAGAGCACGTGATCACCTCGGACCAAATGGGAAACTGAGCCAGGTACGGTGGCACACGCTTGTAATCCCAGCATGAGAGGCTGAGACAGGAGGACTGTGGTTTGTGAATAGCCTTAGTGAGAGCCTTACTTAGGGCATTACTTAGTGAGGCCCTCTGCAACTCAGAGAGACTCTGTTTCAAAATAAAGAATAAAATATAGGGCTAGAAGCCGGGCATGGTGGCGCACGCTTGTAATCCCAGTAGTTGGGAGGCTGAGACAGGAGGATCGCACGGGTTCGAAGCCAGCCTCAGCTACTTAGTGAGCCTCTCAGCAACTTGGTGAGACCCTGTTTCCAAATAAAATATAAATAGGTCTGAGAGTGTAGCCTGGAGGTAGAAAGCCCCTGGGTTTCATTTCTAGTATCACACACACACACACACACACACACACACACACACACACACAAATATAGGGCTATAGGTTTTTGTTTTTGCGGGCCTGGGGTTGGAACCCAGGGGCATTTGACTTCCAAGCTACACACCCTGCCCTATTTTTTTTTTAATTTTGAAACAGGTTCTCACTAAGTTGCAGAGGGTCTCACTAAGTAGCTGAGGCTGTCTGCAAACCACGATCCTCCAGTCTCAGCCTCCCAAATGCTTGGGATTACAAGCGTGTGCCACCACACCCGGCTGGGCTATAGGTTTTAGCATGGAGGTAGAATGTCCCTGGGTTCCATCCCCAGTACTACAAAAAAAAAAAAATTTTAAGTAGGAAACTAAGAACAATACATCATGTCTTCTGAGTATAAGAGCTTTAAATGGAGAGAGAGACATCCAGGTAGTGCCCCGAATTATATTCTCTGGGTCTGTTTCATTGGTCAAACAAAACGGTCAGAATGAATGGCATTTAATAATGATATGTTATTGTCCTTTCCAATAGTGACCTACTTAACATCTGCCCTTAAAGAAACTATGAGTAATAGATCCCTGAAAGCAGAAATGGAAAAATGTTAATTCACTAATTCATCACAATGCCTCATAACTGCATAACTCTTAAATTTTTAAGGTAATTAATTTTTAAAAATCATTGTTAAATTGTATCAATCACAGATTTTGACATCTGCCTATGATGGATGGTTGCTAGAATAACATCTTCCATCTAAAAGTGCTTCTAGGTAACTTTTTTATTGACATAACCCTTGAGATGAGAAGGCAGATAATCTTATCCCTCCTACGACACACAAGAGAACAGATTAAGAGACTTGTAACCCTTTTTGAAAGCTAGTAACAGAGAATAGAATCCAGCAAACTCATTACTATATATCAAGTTCTTATTTAAAATAAAAACTTACCAGAGAATTACAAGTATACAAAGACCAGAGTCAGAAGAAAGAAAAGGCTTAAGAACTGCTGTGCTCTTGGGAAACATTAATTAATAAATAATTTATAAGACTAACTTGAGATTAGTGTATCTTTTTGAAAACCGCCACTCAAACTACCACATGGCTCTACTGTTCCCTCTTCCGACAAGTAGTTTATAACTGAGACTTGGCTTCCTTGCCATTAGCCCATGCTTGCAGGATTTAGCAATAGAACCACATGTCTAAACTACCAGTTACTTGCCGACTTTAAGAAACATGGTTGAATCAAACATGCTGGATCCCTTCTGGAGTCTATGATTAGGACCGCAAGTAGCCATAAAGACTTATAGCAGGTATGGCAGAAGTAGTTAAATAGCAAGTCACAACAATTACCCAAAAGAGAAAGGAACCAAAAAGGCTTTCAGTATCTATGAATCTCCATGGAAGTCATATAGCAAATAAATGGTAAAATATTCTTTTGTTTTGTTTTGTTTGTGGTACTGGTTATGGAACCCTGGGGCTTTCTACCTCCAAGCTACAACCTCAGCCCTATTTTTTATTCTTTATTTTGAAACAGGGTCTGACTGAGTTGCAAAGGACCTCACTAAGTAGCTGAGGCTGTCTGTGAACCACAATCCTCTTGTCTCAGCCTCCAAAATGCTAAGATTACAAATGTGAGCCACCACACCTGGCATGGTAAAATGTATTCTCATTCAGATATTTTTGTTCCCATTTTGCTTTCTTCTATTATACCACCTCTCCAGAGAGTTCTGAGTCAGCACAGGGATAAAAGAGTGAGTAGAAACAGATCTTGTCTTCCTAATAGTTATAGTATATTGCAATAGAAAAAATATCCCATTATTAAATATAAATGGAGCTGGACTTGGTGGCACATGCTTATAGTAATCCCAGTAATTGGGAGGCTGAGACAAGAGGATCACAGGTCTATGGCCAGCCTCAGCTACTTAGAAAGGCCCTCTGCAACTTACTGAGACCCTATTTCAAAATAAAGAATAAAAAAAATTGGGAGTATATCTTGGAAGTAGAAAGCCCCTGAGTTCAATCACCAGTACTCCAAATAAATAAATAAATAAATAAATCTTAAAATAAAAAAAAGGGTAGAGTCCCAAGTAGGAACCCTCTTCTCCAATTAAAAAATTATATATATATATGAAGCCAGGCGTGGTGGCGCACGCTTATAATCCCAGCATTTGGGAGGCTGAGACTGAAGGATCGAGGTTCACGGACAGCCTCAGCTACTTAATGAGGCCCTCTGCAACTCAGTGAGATCCGGTTTCAAAAGAATAAAAAATAGGGCAGGGGGTATAACTTGGAGGTCAAATACCCCTGGGTTCCATCCCCAGACCCACACACACACAAAAAAAAATATATGAGTCAGATGTGGTGGTGCACACTTGTATTCCCAGTACTTGGGAGACTGAAACAGGAGGATTGTAGGTTTGAGACCAGCCTCAGCAAGTAGTGAGACTCTCACCAACCTAGTTAGATCCTGTTTCAAAGTAAAACTAAAATAGGTCTGGGGGTATAGCTCAGGTACAATGCCCCTGGGATCAAACCACAGAACCACCAAAATAATAATAATAATAATAATAATAATAATAATAATAATACAGTATAATAGAAGCTTACTAGGAAATAGAAAAGTCTAGGAAGGCTCTCCCTAATGAGAATTTTTCAAGAAGAGGACATAACGAATTTGAGGAAAGGGAAATCATGTGGCCAAACAACTGAGAATAAATAGAAGTACAAGTTAAGGGGAAGCAAGAGAGCTATGAAGAAAGACACATCATATAGGATACTGGAGGTCAAATTATGAATTTAGGTCTTTATCCAAAGAGAAGCCATTTAAGTATTAAATAGCAGTAAGACATACCTGTTCCAGAAAGAGTATTTTGGCTCCAGTATGGACAACAGATGAGAAGAAGGGAGAATGAGGGCAAGACACCAGTGAGGAGGCCAGATCTATGGTCCAGGAGAAAGGATGTGGTAGCAGCTGACAGTAATGGGCACGTGCATGGCACTGACTATGTCCTAAGTGCCATTCACTCTAAGCACTTGCATGAATAAATTTAAGCCTTATAGCAATTCTGTAAAGCAGACACTAGTATCTCTATGTTATAAAACGGGCTAGGCCAGGCATGGTGGCGCACGCTTGTAATCCCAGTACTTGGGAGGCTGAGACAGGACATCATGTGGGTTCGAAACCAGCCTCAGCTACTCAGTGAGGCTCTCAGCAACTTAGTGAGACTCTGTTTCCAAAGAAAATATAAAATAGGTCTGGGAGTGTAGCCCAGAGGTAGAAGGCCCCTGGGTTCCATCCCCAGTACCCCCCCACACACACACATAGAATAAAATAGGGGCTAGATGTAATACTTTAACTGAATTGCCCCCCATTCACATTCACACTGAACTCATAATCAGTCCCTCGCAAATACCTTAAATCCATTTGCCCTCCTTCCCCATCACACCTCAAACTTGAATCCTGGTCGAACCAAACTAAGAACTTCTTCAGGCCTACAGCAAGGAAGTGTCACAGAGAAACTAACCACTTGTATAGTGAACTAGTATCATTTAAAAACACATGCGTGAGCCCAGCGTGGTAGCCCAAGCTTGTAATCCAAGTACTTGGGAGGTTGAGACAGAAGGATTGCAGGTTCAAAGCCAACATCAGCAATTTAGCGAGACATTGTTTCTAAGTAAAAAATAAAATAGGCCTGGGGTCACTGGGCGTGGTGGCACACGCTTGTAATCCCAGAGCTTGGAGGCTAAGACACGAGGATTGAACAGGTTCAAACCCAGCCTCAGCTATTTAGTAAGGCTCTCAGCAACTTAGTGAGACTCTGTTTCCAAATAAAAACATAAAATAGGTCTGGGAGTATAACCCAGAGGTAGAAAGCCCCTGGGTTTCACCCCCAGTACCAGGGGGGGAAAAAGGGCCTGGGATGTAGCCTAGGGGTAGAAGGTCCTTGAATTCCCTAGTACCACACACAGACACAAAAAAATAAACAAACAAACAAATAAATAAATAAATAAGGCTGGGGGTGTAGCTTGTAGGTAGATTACCCCTGGGTTCAATCTCCAGTACCACAAAAAATAAAAAAAACAAAAAGGAGCAACATTCAGATCCCTGTTTTCTTATCTCCAAATCTAACAACACGGCAGCATTCTTTTCCTATAGTTACAATAAGGATCCTTCGTTGAAATATAAACTACAACTCTTCATATCTATTGTGGAGCCAATTCCCTCACATTTTCATATGCATTACCCCTTCTCTCTCGTTATCACCATCATCACTTTTCTCTTTATAGTTCTGTGCCCATCAGCATAAAAACATGCTCTAGGAGAAGCTACCTGACCAGGTATGGTGGTGTAACTTGTAATCTCAGAATTTGGGAGGCTGAGACAGGATGATTGCAGGTTCAAGGACAGCCTGCGCAAACAGTGAGACTCTCTCGTCAACACTGTTTCAAAATAAAAATAAAAATAGGCCTGGGGTAGTTAAGTAGAATGTCCCTGGGTTCAATCCCAGTGTCTGTCTGTCTGTCTGTCTGTCTGTGTATGTGTGCATCTCTCTCACACACACACATACACACACACACAGAAGGAAAAAAAGGCATAGTGGCACACACTTGTAATCCCGGTACTTGGAAGGCTGAGACAAGAAGAACACAGGTTGGAAGCCAGCCTTAGCTACAAGTGAGGCTCTCTCCAACTTGATGAGATCCTGTTTCAAAATAAAGAATAAAATATAGGAACAAGGGTACAGCTCAGAGGTAGAATGCCCCTGGGTTCAATCCCCAGTTCTGTGGGGGTGGGGGTAAGAGGGCTACTTGATGTGAAGTCCACAAACCAGCACTAGTCAGAACTGGTAGAACTACAGAAAGTTAGACATTTGTGTAGCATGGTGACAGCTGCTGCAATGCCCAACACAAGGAGACCAGAGTCCAGACAAGCAGGGTGCTGATGACCTTACACAGGCGCGTGTGGAATGAGCTACACACCAAGCACGCCTAGTACCACAGGCAGGTCCCTGACAGCGGAGAATAAAACCATCCTGCATCAGTGTGAGGACTCGCCCTCTGGAGAGTGTTTCTTAAATTTTAGTATTCATAACAATCAACTAAGGGTCTCATTAATAAGAAGGTTCTGATTAAGTATATCTGGGGTGGGACCTGAGACGCTCTATCTCTATACTTTTATTTATTTATTTATTTATCTATTTATTTAATGGTACTAGGTATTCAAACCAGGGGCATTCTACCTCTGAGCTAAACCCCCAGCCCTATTTTATTCTTTATTTTAAAACAGGGTCTCAGCCGGGCGTGGTGGCGCATGCTTGTAATCCCCGCACTTGGGAGGCAGAGACAGGAGGATCGCGCAGGTTCGAAGCCAGCTGCCCACGCTGGCTTAGGAGACCCTGTTTCCAAATATAAAATGTAAAAAGAGGTCTGGGAGTGTAGCCCGGAGGTAGAAGGGCTTCCAGGAACCCCAGTACCACCAATAAATAAATAAATAAATAAATAAATAAATAAATAAATAAATAAATAAATAAATAAAACAGGGTCTCATTAAGTTGCAAAGGATCTCACAATTTGCTGAGGCTGACTGTGAACCTGCAATCCTCCTATCTCAGCCTCTCAAATACTGGAATTCCAAGTGTGTGCCACCATGGCTGGAAAGAGTCTGTGTGTGTATATATATACACACAGAATATATATATATATATATATATATATATATATATATATATATATATATAAATAATTTTTTTTGGGGGGGTGGTACTGAGAGTGGAACCCAGGGGCTCTTCTACCTCTGGACTATACTCCCAGACCTATTTTATACTTTATTTGGAAAGAGGGTCTCACTAAGTTGCTAAGAGCCTCACTAAGTAGCTGAGGCTGGCTTCGAACCTGTGTGATCCTCCTGTCTCATCCTCCCAAGCGCTGAGATTACAAGCGTGCTCCACCACGCCCAGCTGAGATTCTGTATTTAGAACAGGTTCCCAGGTTGATTTCACTGATCACACAAGAAGCATTATAAATTTCCCATCTTAAAAATCAAAATATGGTTGTGGTGGCACACTCCTGTAATCCCAGTACTTGGGAGGCTGAGACAGAGAATCGCAGGTTTGCAGCCAGCCTCAGCTACTCAGACTCTCAGCTACCTAGCAGGACCCTATTTCAAAACCAAAAAAAATTAAATTAAATTAAAAAGGGCTGAGGGTGTGGCTCAGAGGTAGAATGCCCTTTAGTTCAATACCCAGTACCACATACACAGACATACAAACTTAAAATAACTTAAAAAAAAAAAACTCTTCCTTGATCTCACATATCCTTCCATCTACTGCAGCCCCAATATCTCTATTCCCCTTCACAGCACTTTTTTTGGGAGGGTAACTGAAGGTTGAGCTCAGAGGCATTCTATCTCCCAAGCTACACCCCAACCCCTCCCTGGGTGGAGGGTGATGCTCTTGAAGGCTCTGATGCCAACACACATAGGTTAAATCCATGGCTTTATTTTTCATTTTTTTATTTTGAGGCAGTGTCTGGCTAAGTTGCTTAAGCTGACCTCAAACCTGCGATTCTTATGTCTCAGCCTCCTGAGTACTAGGATTAGAGGCATGTGCCATGGCGCCCAGCTACAGCACTTTTTTTTTTGGGGGGGGGGCAGGTCTGAAGATGGAATCCAGGGGCATTTGACCTCCAAGCTATACCCCCTGCCCTATTTTTATTCTTTATTTTGAAACAGGGTCTCACTGAGTTGCAGAGGGCCTCACTAATTAGCTGAGGCTGTCCGCGAACCATGATCCTCCCAGTCTCAGCCTCCCAAATGCTGGGATTACAAGCGTGCACCACCATGCCTACCTGCACTGTCTCTTTAAAGAGCTATCTAAGCCGGGTGTGGTGGTGCACGCTTGTAAATCTTGTAATTCCAGCATTCAAGAGGCAGAAACCGGAGGATCACAGTTCGCGGACAGCCTCAGCTACTTAGTGAGGCCCTCCTCAACTTAATGAGACCGTGTTTCAAAGTAAAGAATAAAAAAAATAGGGCACAGGTGTAGCTCAGAGGTCGAATGCCCCTGGGTTCCATCCCCAGAACCACAAACACACAAAAAGAGCTATCTATCCTCATCTTCATTTCCCTACCTCCCGTTCTCTCAGTTCACTCCAGCCAGGCCCCTGTATTCCTAATGTTCCAATGAAACTGTTGATGAGGTCTGAGGCCTCAATATTGCCAAATTCCTAGGTTCTGCTTTATTCAACCTCTAAACATTTAACACCAGTACCCCTCCGCATTGAAACATGTTCCTCCTTGACTCTAGACAGCATCCTTCCCCACCCTCTTCCTATTCCCCTGGCTGATCCCTGCCGTTCTTCCTAGCTGCTGCTCCTCTGCTTAATCAAGGTCGACCCTGGCACCTCTTTTCTTCAGCTGTACTCTCCCTTCTCTGGATAAGCTCATCCAGTCTCAAAGACTTCCAAATTCTTAGAAGCATAACCAAGAATTTCAGAAACACATCCAACAGCCTGCCTAACATCTCTACCTAGATAGGTAACTGATATTACATATTCACATATGTACCTTCGTCTTGATGGCATCCACCTTCCACTCTTCTCTCTCCAAACCCATTCCTCTTCAAATCTTCCCCACCCCAGTGTACAGTACCACCATTCACCCAATTGTCCAGACCAAACACAAAGAATCATACTGGATTTTCTTTCTCTCCATCCCACATGCAAACCTATCAGCAAGTCCTATTAACTCTACTTCCCAGTTTTTCTAGATCTGTGTGTCCACTCTTTACATTCCCTCTTAGCACTACAGTCAAGATGCCAAACTCTGGCCCTACCTACTACAATAACCTCCTTGCCCTCCCTGCTACCAGCTGTCTTCACACAGACAATTCTCCAGACAGTAAACTACATTTCCAAATCTTCATCAGGTGCAAACTCTGTTCTGTCCAATAAAAAGCTCCAGTGGCTTTCCACTCCATTTGGATTAGTGCAAAGCCTTCACCAGTCTAGGAAGTCCTACAAGACCTGGTTCCCGTATACCTTTCTGACCTCATTTTCTCCTAGCTCCCCTCCCCGATTCCTGCTTCATGTTCATTCTGTGGCCATTCCTGCCCTCAAACCTTTGCACTAGCTACTCCCTCTTCCCTTTGTCCAGCTGGCTCCTCCTGGTCATTCAAAGGTCAGCATAAATTTTACCAATAGAGCCTTGACCAGCCAACACAGCACAGTTCCCAACCTCTAATACATCACCCTGGCTCATTCTTACTTGAGATTCAACCCTATCTGACATTCTCGGGTTGTTACTGCTTGTCTTTCCCCCATAATCACTCCTACTCCTGCCTAGCTGATCACTATACCCCCAGTACCTAGAACAATACCTGACTGGCAATAAATAGATGGGTCTACAGCCCAGAGCAGTGGCCTGGAATGGCAGCGTACACTTAAGAGTCATGTCCATGGAGGTTCAGTTACTGGCAACAGTTGGATGGATTGAGATCCCTCACGGAGACTACCAGAAGAGAGGAGGGCCTGGAAGAGGGAGCGTTTAACAGCTGTAGAAAGGAGATGAGCCTGCAAAAACAGTACAGATGTAGGAGAGGGAGAAACTGAATATTATGTCCCTGAAGCCAAAAGAAGAATGCTTCTAGAAGGAAGGAGCAGTTAACAGTGTCAAATGGACTGAGAAAATTAAAAACCAAAACCATCTGCTCATTTCAGCCTGGTGGAGGACATGAGTGACCTTAGTAAGGAGTGTTACACTGAAATGATAGGGACAGACAGGCCTGGCTGGAGCGGACTGCGTGGAACGAGGCAGTCAGTTTTTTAGAAAGGTGTGCTGTGCGAATGTGAAGGTGCTAGGGAAGGCAGAGCTGAAGGGGGCACTGCCCGGCACTGCCACGGGCACAAGCCACCAGGCCTCAGTGCTGCAGGCACCCTGAGGCTTCCAAGTCATTTTCACTCTCACACACTCAACTTGGAATGTGCAACCTTCCTTTGACTGATTTTCCTAAGTGCTCAGAATATCAATCTACAAGCCTTTTGTTTATACATGTCTTATCTCCCTTACTGCAAAGGAAGATAAAAATAGTTTCTATACACTTTCCTGGGTGCTATCAGGAATAGAACAGACATACTAGCAGTCCTAAGTAAAAGATCTGTCAGGTATGGTGGCACACACCTGTAATCCCAGCACTGGGGAGACTGAGACAGGAGGATCAAAGGTTTGAGGCTAGCCTCAGCAACCCAGCAAAACCTGTTTCAAAAACAGAGCTGGGATGTAGCTCAAAGGTAAAATGCTCCTAGGCTCAATTCCCAGTTTTAAAAAGAAAAAAAGTTTTCTGCTGGTTTTCATTTTAGGTTGAAGACATATTTGTGGGATCTTTGTTATTGCTACATACAGCAAAAACTGCCTTTCCATTTTATAACCTTCAGAGAATGTTCCTTTGTCTGTCTGTGTCTGTGTCTGTGTCTGTCTCTCCCTCCCTCTCTCGCTCTCTCCCTCTCTTCCCCTTGCTGCTGCCCAGGCAACATAAAGCAGAAGGGACAAACATGGTCTTGAAAGTCCGAGGACCTGGGTCCTGACTCAGTCACACAGCAGTGTTGGTAATTAAACTTCACAACCTATTTTTTTTACCTATATATAGAGATTACACCTAATTTCATGGGCCTGTTGTAAGAATAACCTAAAAATATACATGGAGTGCCTGGCACATAAGGTCTGGCATAAATCCATTTTTCTTTTCATTACCATTCTGATTAATCCTTATACATTTTTACTTAGTTTCTTTTTCCCTTGCCTAGGTACATCAGGAGTCCTTTAGAAATAGAAACCTTGAGAAATTAGCTTGCAGAATCAGTTAGAAATAATTTTAAATAAGTACAAAGTGAGTTGGGTAGGTGGGGCCAGTGGTGTCACAAGCAGCATCTGAAGAGACAGGGAAGAGACCCACAGCCAAAGAAACAGGCTGCTGGCCAGTTCCCAGCCTCCTCCCCTTTCCCAAGCTCCTTCTTAGAGCTGTGACTGTGTCTCTTTTAGTAAGTTGGGCCTGCCCATAGGTCTCAGGTCAATCATGTTCAGCATAAAAAGCAAAAAACAGTACTCACATTCACGTGCATTCCAGGTAGCAAAGTAGGCAGCTGAGTCCTAGACTCTGGTCTTTCTGATTTGCTAGTTCTGTGACCCTTGTCAGACTATTATAATTCTCTGAATTAAAGCTTCCTTATTTGTAAAACAAGAATGACAATATGCTTGATACATACTGAATAAAATAATGTGTGTGAAAATACTTTGTGCACTATAAAACCTGGTAATTGTTATATTATACATACACAAAGCAGATACAGTCTACCTTTGACCAGCTTAAGTGTTAAACTTTACTTAGAAAGTCCTCAGTTCTAGAATATGCTAGTCTGTGACCCAAGGCTGCCTACTTCCAACTCAAGTCCTCTTCTTCATTTTCTTCCTAATTTCACCTGATTTCTTTATCTTAGATTCCTTGGATTTCTCTGACCAAATGGTTTCATGTCCCCAAAACAGTAAAGACCACTCCGCTAGACCTGATCATCTCTTGCTGTACTTTTGGTTCTAACATTCTAAGCCTCTCCACCCTATGCATTAGCCGGGCACAGTAATGCAGCCTGTAATCCCAGCTACTCTAGAAGTTGAGGCAGAAGAATCCCGAGTTCAAGGCCAGCCTGGGCAATTTAGCAAGACTGAGCCTGAAGCTGGGTGTAATGGCGCAAGCTTGTAATCTCAGTACTTAGGAGGCTGACACAAGAGGATCACAAGTTCCAGGACAGCCATAGCAACTTAATGAGGCCTTCTACAACTTAGTGAGACCCTTTCTAAAAATAAAAATGAATAAAAAGAGCTTGGGGTGCCCCGCACTTGGAAGGCTGAGACAGGAGGATCACACGGGTTCAAAGCCAGCCTCAGCTACTGAGTGAGGCTCTCAGCAACTTAGTGAGACCCTGTTTCCAAATAAAATATAAAAAATAGGTCTGGGAGTATAGCCCGGAGGTAGAAAGCCTCTGGGTTCCACCCCCAGTACCACAAAAAAAAAAAAAAAAAAAAACTTGGGGTGTAACCTTAGAGGTAAAATAATGCCCCCCTGGGTTCAATACCCAATACCACACACATACACACAAAAGTTAGCAGGGCTGGTAATACAACTTGGTGGTAGAGTAGATACCTAGGCATGAAATGAAGAAAGGAAGGAACCTGAAGAGCTTTCAAAAATATTACTACCTGACAAGTGAGCCAATTTCTGCAACAAGTCAATGACATGAAAGAGGGGGGGGGGGGGGACACACACACCCACCTGCTTTACAACAAACTTGGGGGGAAGAAACTTTGTAATATACCACGTGGATTTTGGCTGGACCCTTATATTTTAACAAACTAATTGCAAAGATACTTTTGAGACAGTTAAGGAAACATTATTATGAATAGGAATGAGGTGTTCTTAAGAATATCAGTCAGGAGGACATGTCGAGATCATCCAGGACAGCTGGGTATAGTGGTACAGGCCTGGGATCCCAGTGCTTGGAGGCTGAAAACAGGAGGATTGCAGGCTGGAGGCCAGCCTCAGCAATGTGGCAAGACTCCCAGCAACCTAACAAGACCTTATTTCAAATATTTCAAAGCAAAAAACAAAAAAAATGCTTGGAGATGGAATGTCCCTGTGGCACTTAATTCCAAGTACTACAAAAATAAATAAATAGATAAATAAAGGTGTATGTGGAAGAGTGTTGGAATAAAACATGGTATCTAGAAGCAAATGTAAACTCTTAAGAACAGGAATACAGATGAGGTCAATGGCATGTGAATCTGGACATGTCTAGGCTCACTGTACTGTACCGGCTTCCCCATGTCTTCAGCTTCCTGCCTCCACTGCAGCAGCGGCTCTACGACAGATTATAACAACAGAAACCGGAAAGACAGCGGGACAGTGTGGGGAGAGGAACCTACTTGAAAAAGCAAAGATCCAGGGCAAAGAGGAAAAGCAAAGGCGAGGCTGAGGAGACCAAGCCCCAGCTGGAGTGCCAGGTGGGAGCACAGGCAGATCTGAGCCCTCAGCTGGCACTGACCCGCCGTGAGACCCAGCTATGGGAATCCATTCCCCAGCCTCCTGAGCATCTCCTACAGCTCTCACACAAAGCCTGCTCAAGCAGGAACAGGCCCTTCTGACATACCCTACGTTTACCAGCACAGCACTTAACACTGTATTACAATTGTCTACTTGTTTAACTCCTCCAAGCACATACATAAAACTCCAGACATCAATCAATGTTCAATGGCTAACCTGCCGAATATTATAGGTGTTTGTGCTTAGCAGACTACAGAAACAGAATAGCTCATCTTCTACACGGACACCCCCTTCAAATGATATTAAATATTATTATTTTCCTGCCAGGTTCAGGGAATCCTATACCTGCAACCCCAGGGAATCCTGCACCTGCAACCCCTGAAACTTGGCTAAGTCAGAAGGATGCTAAGTTCAAGGTCAGCCTTAGCAACTTGGTGAAACCCTGTCTCAAATTCTATTAATTACTTTATTTATTGTAGTACTGAGGTTAAATCCAGGGACCTCTGATCTACACCCCCCCAGACCCATTTTTTATTCTTTATTTTAAAACAGGGTCTCGCTAAGTTGCAGAGGGCCTCACTAAATAGGTGAAACTGGCCACAAACCCATGATCCTCCTGTCTCAGCCTCCCAAGTACTGGGATTACAAGCATGCACCACCATGTCTGAATCTGCCTCAAATTTTAAAAACTAAAAAGGGCTGGGGATAAGAGTGCCCAGTACTTAAAAAATAAATATGAAGAAACAAAACACATTATTTCATAGTCCAGAGCTCTTGCACAACCATACTCTTAATCCTCAAGGCAAACCTTTGAGGTGGTATTATCAAATCCATTTTTTAAGTGAGGAAACTGATACTCAAATTTTAAATAGTTTGCTGACCTAAGGCAAGCTGTAGAACTGAAGGGCTTCTACATGGAGCCACTTTGCTCAGTGACCAGAAGAGGTAGAAAAATGATCAACTCGTCCCAGACTCCTGGCCTCTCCAAATGAGATGAGCCAGTTTACAAGGTGTTTTACTAAGCTAACTATCCTTAAGTTTTTCTTGTCCCCACGAGAATCAGTTACATAAATTATTTATTATCTTTTAAGCTAAAAAGGTCAGCCCAGCTAGGTGTGATGGCACATGCTTATAATCCCAGCATTTTGGAGGCTGAACAGAAGGGTTGGGGTTTATGGCCAGCCTCAGCTACTCAGTGAGGCCCTTTGAAACTCTGTGAGACCCTGTTTCCAAATAAAGAATAAAAAGTAGGGCTGGGGTTGTAGCTCGCAGGTAGAAGGCCCCTGGTTCAATCCCCAGTACCACAAAAAAAAAAAAAAAAAAAAGTCAGACCAATTAGAAAAGTCCCCAAGGCTGCCAAAAGTCAAGTCATACTATAATTGCTGGCTTATATCTTTGTATATAAAGCAAGAGAAATTAAAGTAAAACACGTTCGAGCATGAAGTTGTGAATCCTACTGACCGATAGCCCATGAACACTAGTAGGGAGTTAGCTGTGCACAGCTGACTTAGTGAGGACTTGTTTTACTTGTATTGCCTATTGTTTTCTCTGTACCATTCGAAACTCTTCAAGAGCTAAGGTCACACCTTCATTAATTTACATTCCTTCATGTACAATGACCACATAGTATCCAAACCAAATTTGAGTACTACCACAAACCATGTTTTCTTGACCTAGTAAGTTATATAAACTCTGACCCAAATTTAAAAATTAAAATACTGGGTATTTAAGCCAGGTATGGTGGGGCACACCTGCAATCCCAGTACTTGCAAGGCTGAGACAGGAGGTTCTCAGGTTCTAGGTTCACAGCCAGCCTCAGCAACTCAGTGAGTCCCTCTGGGACTTGGTGAGACTGTTTCAAAATAAAAAATAAAACCCAGGCATGGTGGCACACCTTGTAATCCCAGTATTTTGGAGGCTGAGAAAAGAGGCTCCCAGGTTCAAGGACAGCCTTGGCTACTTAGTGAGGCCTTCTGTAACTAAGTGAGACACTATTTCAAAATAATTTTAAAAAGGGCTGGATGTATAGCCTGGAGATAGAATCCGAGTACCGCAAAAATTAAAAATAAATAAAATAGAGCCTGGGGTATAGCAAAGAGGTAAAATGTTCCTGAGTTCAATCCCTAGGAACTAACACACACACACACACACACACACACACCATTTTAAACCACTCTTGGAAGTGAAATATCCAGGACAAAACCAAGAGACAGGTGGAGAATGTCAAATTTATTGGAAAATCAGTAACTGTGGTTTTAAGATGGTTTCACCCAAAGTCATGTGTGGGGTACTACAAGGAATGCTCTTGTTTTGTGGTTGTTGTTGTTGATGTTGTTTGTTTTTGTTTTGCAGTACTGGGGATGGAACCTAGGGGCATTCTACCTCCTAGCTACGCCCCCAGCCCTATTTTTTAGTCTTCTTTTATTTTTGGTTTGTACCAAGTACAACTATAGCCCTAGTGAATGGACGGAGGCAGGGCCTGGCATGCAGGTTCCCTCCTGAGGCCAGCACCTTCACCAGCAGCAGCTCACCTCCTTCACCTGCTACTCCCTACTAACAAGGTCCAGCCAGAGGATTTCAGGAGTTAAGCCCGGCAGCACTCAAAGTTAGGAGGAAATGAGCATGCCACCTGACACTTTTCTGGCACAGCTAAGCTGATTAGTTTAGGTTGCAAACACGACTGCAAGATTCCAGTACGATGATGAAACCATTCTTTTCTGCAAACTAAAAATAACCTCTTTATTAAAACGGGAGCATTCCTCAAGTATTTCTGCCCTGTCAGCACCCCAAAGTTCTATTTCCACAAATATTTCATCTAAAGTGTCTTACTGAATCCCAGTCTCCACACCTCCCTTATCTTCTCTACTCTTCTTCCTAAACCTGCCCTGTGAAAAGAGCAAAGAACTAACCTCCATTCCTAACTCATGCATTTAAGGTTTCTCTTCCAATAAACAACCGTGTAAAGGGCTTCATGTTGCCTGCCTTATTTAGAGCCACAAATGGAAGAACACCTGAGCTACAGTAAAGAATCATGAAAAGCACAGAAAAAACAAAGGACAAGACAGGGCATGATCAGGAAGTCGGCTAAATGCTTATTCAGTCAGTAATGGAAAGAGCCCCACCCACCTACCAGAGGCCCAGTATAAAATAAAGCCAGACTGCTTCACCACCTGAGAACGCAACAGCGAGACTGCGCTGGACACAGACTCCTAACAGCTCTGAGAACCATACAAGAATCATTAGGGTATCCTAAAGTTGCAGTGACATTTACAAGGGAAATAAACTCCCATGGTTTAAGCCGAGTAAGTTAAACTTGAATTACAGATTTTCCAGTCGAGAAGAGCTGAGGGAGCCGGGCGTGGTGGAGCATGCTTGTAATCCCAGCATTTGGGAGGCTGAGACAGGAGAGCATACCGCTGAGAAGTGGGAGTTCCGAGGAAGCCAGAAAACTCTATCTCCAGTAGCTTCCTAGCTCCCAAGGATGGAGGTAAGCAAGCACTGCTTTCACTAAAGCAAAAACGACGATGGCAACTTAGTGAGACCCTGTTTCAAAATAAAGAATAAAAAACAGGGCTGGGGATGTAGCTCGAATATAGACTGCCCCAGGTTCCATCCCCAGTACTGCAAAAAGAAACATAGAAAAGAAAAAGGAAAAAAGAAAAAAACTACAGATGGAGGCAGACAGGAGGATCACAGGTTCGAAGCCAGCCCCAGCAACTCGGCAAAGCTCTCCGCAACCTTGTGAGACCCTGTTTCCAAATAAGAGATAAAAATGGACTGGGGTGTATCTTAGAAGACCTCTGGGTTCAACCTCCAGGACCAAAAAAAAAAAAAAAATTGCCAATGAACCTTGAACTTCTTTGTTCTCTGCAACACATCATAAAAAAAAGGCCACAATGCTGTGCTGCCCTACACAGACCCAAGAAGACACCTGTTATTCTAGAAGAGCCACCTGGGATACAAATTAATGTAATTACCACAGATCCAAATTTCAAGGATAATTCTTGTTTTTAACCTTTTACCATCTCTTTATATTTATATGCACACACACATATATATATACATATATATAATTTTATTAGTGCGTTATATAGTCTCACATCCTACTGTAAACCACAGCACCAGTGGCACACACGCACACAGCACGTGTGGTGGTGGTGGGCTCCCCAGCTGCTCCCTATCCCCTCCTTCCCATGCAGGGTATTGAGGCTGACGCTGGTATGCTCGCATGTGTACACAATGTCAGTGGGCGGCATTCCTTCCCTGACCCTCCCTCCCCCTAGCTCCACCGAAGTTTCTCCTCCTCCGTATCTGAAGCCCCTCTGATGTACTGATGACTCCCTGGCTCCCGCATATTAGAGAAAACACAGGACCCTTCACTTGTGACGGGCTGATCTCACTTAACATGATGCTGTCCAGGTCCGTCCATCTTCCTGCAAATGACTGTCTTGTTCCACTTTGTTGCTGAGCAGAATTCCATTGTGTGATACTCTTTAATTTTATAATCCATTCATCTGTGAATATATACCTAGGTTGGGTTGGTTCCATAATTTGGCTATTGTGACCTGTGTTGCTATGAACATGGATATGAATACTATTTCTTTTTAAAAAACTGAACAACAACCCTTTGAGGTTGTATTATCAAATCCATTTTTTCCATTAATAAGATTACAAAGTAATTTCCCCTAAATGTATTGACCATTTAAAAAATACCCCCATGCAAATATTTTAATATTTTTACTGATGTATCTCATCCACTACCACAGAGACTATCAAGGCGTGTATCGTGTTGCTGTTTGCCACTGTACCCCAGTGCCTACACTACTGCCTGGCATACAAAAAGGCAGTCAAGCCGGGCATGTGGCACATGCTTGTAATCCCAGCGCTTGGGAGTATAGCCCAGAGGTAGAAAAGCCCCTGGGTTCCACCCCCAGTACAACCAAAAAAAAAAAAAAGGTAGTCAATAAACATTAACCAAAGAAGACACCACCTCGCCCACATGTAATCCCAGTACTTGGAAGACTGAGGTGGAGAATCACAGGTCTGAAGCTAGCCTCTACAATTTAGTGAGACACTGTTTCAAAATAGAAAATAAGAAAGCTGCCAGGCATGGTGGTGCATACTTGTAATCCCAGCATTTGGGAGGCTGAGACAGGAGGATCGGAGTTTGAAGACAGCCTCAGCTACTACTTAGTGAGGCCCTTTGCAACTCAGTGAGACCCTGTTTCAAAATAAAGAACAAAAAATTGAGCTGGGTGTAGTTAGGAGGTAGAATGCCCCTTGGTTCCATCCCCAATACTGCAGGAAGGAAAGGAGGGAAAAGAGAAAGGAAAAGAAAGTAAGAAAGCCTAAGAGTAGAGCCCAGAGGTAGAATGTCCCTAGGCTCAATTCTTAAAATCCAAGGGAGTGGGGTCACAGAGTTTAGCGGGGAATGGTAGCAGGTGGTAGCACATGCCTATAATCCCAGTACGTGGGACGCTGAGATGGAAGGATTGCAGGTTTCAGGCCAACTTCAGCCATTTAGCAAGACACTATTTCAAATATCTAAAAAATCAAAATAAAAAGGGCTGGGGTATAGTTTATATATATATTATATATGTATATGATGTATATTTTACATATTTGATATATATTATATAAAATATATTTTTTCACGGCACTGGGGATTAACCAAGGGGCATTCTGCCTCTGAGCTACACGCCCTGCCCTGTGTTTTTATTCTTTAGTTTGAAGCAGGATCTCATTAAGTTATGGAGGGCCTCACTAAGTAGCTGGGGCTGGCTGCAAACCTGCAATCCCCATCTCAGCCTCCCAAGTACTGGAATTACAAGCATGCATCACCACGCCCGATCCAAAACATACTTTAAAAAAAGAGTTTATTCTCTCTCAACTAATACTATTGTTCTTCTCAACAGCACAAATATTATTTAGTATCCCCACAATACCTAATAAGTCTAAATGCCCTGTAATCATCAAATAAGCTTTCAACTAATGAGGACAGAAATAGTCTTTCTTTCTCTAGCATATCCTCTGAGTTACACCTTTAAGTCAACAAAACCCATTACGTTTCTACTATGAACCTGGTATTGGACTGGGCATCACCCTAATTTCTTACTTTTTCAATTTATTGTGTTCCTTTTTAATTGGGGGTGGTTGCTGGGGATTGAACCCAGGACTTTATGCATACTAGGCAAGTGTTCTTCCACTGAGCTGTATCCCCACACCCCAGTTCTCCTCACTTTTTTTTTTTTTTTTTTTTTTTTTTTTTTTTGAGTACTGAAGGTGGAATCCAGAGGCTTTTCTACCTCCGGGCTATACACCCAGACCTATTTTATACTTTATTTGGTAACAGGGTCTCACTAAGTTACTGAGAGCCTAAGTAGCTGAGGCTGGCTTTGAACCTGTGCGTTCCTCCTGTCTCAGCCTCCCAAGCGCTGGGATTACAAGCGTGCGCCACCACGCCTGGCTTCCTCAGCAATGTTCTGAAAGGTTCACTACTTGATCATAAGCCAAAGCAGCCCTGGCCTCCCTCTCTTCCAGTCTGGTGACCTTATTTTACTGATGAATGAAATGCAACTAATTAGTTACCTGCAGGCACCACGTAAACATAGCAGTTATTTTTTATGTCAAAAGACCACACAAAGACTTCATTGCCCAATTATAGATCAATCTCTCAAGCATTACTGTGTTCCCAGAGAATATTTCTCAAAAAAATTAACTGAAAGCCAGGCGTAGCGGCGCACACTTGTAATCCCAGCATTCAGGAGGCTGAGACTGGAGAGCTGCAGTTTGCGGACAGTCTTAGCTACTTAGTGAGGCCATCCACAACTTAGACCCTATTTAAAAATAAAGAATAAAAAAATAGGGCAGGTAGTGTAGCTCGGAGGTCGAATGCCCCTGGGTTCCATCCCAGACCCACAAAAACAAACAAACAAACAAACAAACAAACTGAAAAGATTCTTGAGAAACCTGGAGATATCCAAATATGGACTGGTAAGCAATTTTCTAGATGTGACGACAGTAATTATGTAGTAGATTGTCCTTAGTGTAGAGGGTCACACATCTGTAGCTTATAAAATAGTTAAGGAAAAAAGTGTCTCCCTTCTTTTTCTTTTTTTTTTTTTGCGGTCTCAGCCTCCTGAATGCTGGGATTACAAGTGTGCACCACCACGCCCAGCCTTCCCTTATTTTTCAGTGCTGGTGATCAACTCAGGGCCTCCTACATGCTAAGCAAGCATTCTATCACTAAATCATCCCCAGCCCAAAAGGAAAAAAAATTAAATATATACTAATATTAATAACTACAAAAGTATAAGACACACATATAACAATTACCGCATCCAGGTGAAAGATGTGAGTATTAAGATAGTCTTTCAACTTTTCACATATGTGTGAAACACTTCATTAGAATTATGACGGAGATTCCCTTAAGATGATTATGTGCATTTTTCTAGCTTTAATTTTTTGGTTGGTTTTCAATACAAGCTTTAATATATAATTAGACATATAATTAGATAAAAAATGATTCAGAGATTACTTATGGACCTATAATTGAACCATTCAAACACAATAAAATTAACAAAAGTGATAAGAACAAAAAAACTACGACCAAAACAACTTCCAGCCCAGGTCCCTTCTTAACTAACCCTGGGCTCATGACCCTGAATCTAAGCATTAATAAAAATAGCCAGACAAATCCAATTTCTGGGAAATTAGAACTGGTCTTGACGCTTCAAAAGAAAAATGCTAAACCAGGCGTGGTGGAGCACATCTGTGTAATCCCTGTCCTTGGGAGGTTGAGACAGAAGGATCCAGGTTCAAGGACTCTCAGCATCCTAGTGAGATATTTCAAAACAAAAAAATTAAAAGGGCTGGGATGTAGCCCAGGGGTAGAAGGCCAAAAAAGGAAGAAAGAGAGGAAGAGAGAAAGAAGGAAAATGTTAATAAAGACACACATGCGTGCACAAGTTTGAGTGATCAGACTCTGAAAACCTAGTTCCATTAGAGCATAGCCACGCATTGTGCACTGCTGCTTCTCCCGCACAAGACAGAGTTTGGCCCAGAAAGCTGAAAATATTTACTATTTGAGCAGTACGGAAAAAGGTTGCTGACTCATATTATAAATTAAAAAGATACAAAACAACTGAATGTAACAAAAGATCTTTAATATGGGTCTGGGGGGGGGGAGGGTTTACTGGGGATTGAACCCAGAGGTGCTGTGCTCTACCTTTGAGCTACACCCCTAGAACCCTTTACTTTTTATTTTAAAACAAGGTCTCTCAAAATGACCACCCTCTTGTCTCAAACCTGTGCTCCTCCTATCTCAGCCCCCTGAGTACTGGGATTACAGGCTGCCGTACCCAGCTTTAAAGTGTATTCAAAAGGGAAGAAAAGGCCAGGCAAGGGCACACACTTGTTATCTCAGTCAGTACTCGGGGGGCTGAAACAGGAGGAGCACGGGTTTCTGGCCAGCAACTTAGTGAGACCCTTTTGCAAGATAAAAAATAAAATAAGGATGGGGGTGTAGCTCAGAGGTAGAATGCCCCTGAGTTCAAGCTCCAATACAAAGAAAAAAAAATATTTTCAGCCAGGAAAAAAAGGCTTTAGCTGAAGAGAAAAGAAAAATTAGACAAGTAAAGCAAGTGTGACAGAATCTTAGCAACTGTGAATTTAGGTCAGTAATTCTCAATTTTTTTATCTCAGGATTCCTTTACATATAAAAATTAGTACAGATCCCAGAGGGATTTTGTTTGTATAGGATACATTTTTATTACATAAAAAATTAAGGCAAAAAAAATTAAAACATTTTTTAAAAAGCATACATTGGTCATTTGAAATATATTGGTTTACTAAGTTGACAAAAATGCAGACCTTTTAAATATTGAGATATATATATCTCAGTAATATATATATACATACATACATACATATGTATGTATGTATGTATGCGGTACTGGGGGTGAAACCCAGGGACATTCTACCTCCAAGCTACACCCCCAGCCCTATTTTTGATTCTTTATTTTGAGACAGGGTCTCACTGAGTTGCAAAGAGCCTCACTAAGTAGTAGCTGAGGCTGTCCACAAACCGCGATCCTCTTGTCTCAGCCTCCCAAGTGCTGAGACTACAAGCGTGCACCACCACGCCCAGCTTTACCGGTACATTTTATTGTATAATATAAAAATCATTTGTTCATATTACTACCAATATTAGCAAGTTCAGAGAAGCAAATAAAAGCCGTCTGTAGCCAGGCGTGGTGGCGCACACCTATAATCCCAGTGTTCGGACAGGAGGAAGACAAACGTGAGGACAGACTCAGCAAGTAGTGACTCTCTTCAACCCAAAATAAAAATAAAATGGGCCTGGGGATGTGGCTAGAAGGCAGAATGTCCCTGGGCTCAATCCCCAAAGCCCCCCAAAAGAAAGTTGCCCCTAACTTAAATGTCTGCTTGAAACCTCCAGTTTTATCATTAGCAATCAATATCAGCAGCCGTTTTCTTGAGGGTAACAAGCTACTTCACATTCATTTTCAGGAAATGCTAGCCAAATACCCAAGTTTGAACAGCGGATCCACAAATGATTCTGTCAAGTAAAAATGATGTTTCATGAAATGAAAAAGGTTCATTTATCTTGCAACTTAATCACACTAGTGTTTTTTCTTTATATATCCACTGTACCTTGAAATGCAAAAGGACATCCCATGAACTTCCAATCCCACAGAAAATTAAAGATGTGGACTTGATGATCAAGATATATTTTTCTACTGCTTCAAGGACATTTGTAAGTAAAACTGGCATTTTTGTTGTATAACAAATGTGCCGTGAGCATAGGTATCACCAATATAATTTGACACCGCTGCCTTGACCCGAGCCAAGCGCCAGCAGCTTTACGCACCATGGTTTCTGTACCATCAGTACAAATGTTACCACAGTGAAGAAAGACAAATAATGCCTTAATATGATGGCAGCAGCGTCTATGCTGAAGACGCCTGCAGGTCTCAGGATCCCCACAGATTCACGATAACCCTTTGAGAACCACTGATGTAGGTAAAAAGCATACGGGAGTTCACAATGCCAGTCATTCAACAAAAAAATTTTTTTAGCTTTAGAAATTGAGCCCAGGGGCATTCTACCTCCAAGCTATACTCCCAGACCTTCCCCCCAGCCCCAGACAGGGTCTCACTCTGTGCTTCGGGTCTAAGTTGCTGAAGTTGGCCTTGAACCTACAAACCCTCCTGTCTCAGCCTCCCAACTGCCCAATGCACAACAGCTTGGGGGGAGGGTTGTTTTGTGGTACTGGAAAGTGGACCCAGGGGCACTGCGCCTCCAGGCTACACCTCCAACCCTTTTTTTATTTTTTGTTTTGAAACAGAGTCTTACTAGTTTCACTAAATTGCCAAGGCTATCTTCAACCTGGGATTCCCCTCTGTCTCAGCCTCTCAAATACTGGAATTACAAACATGCGCCAGCAACATTCTTTTTTAAAACAAACAACAGTAACAACAAACAGTAGTGGAAATTGCCAGGCTTTATTAATAATGGCCTAATATAAAAAATCACTCCCCCAAGGTTTGTTTCAAGAAGAATCCATGTAAAAAGGAATTATTCCCAACAAAATATGGATAGGCAACCCTTCATTTGGGACTAAATATGTTTTAGAATTCAGAATTTTTCAGATTTTGGAAAGATAATAGGGGCTAGCATGCAATACTACATGGAGACCCTGTTTCCAAATAAAAGTATAAAATAGGTCTGGGAGTGTAGCCCAGAGGTATAAGGGCTTCCAGGAACCCCAGTACCACACACACACACACACACACACACACACACACACACAAATAATAATAATAAAGAATAAAAATGAGGTCGGGGGTACCTTGGATGTCGAATGTCCTGTCTTCCATCCCCAGACCCGCAAAAATAAATAAATAAATAAATAAAAATAAAAAGACTAGCCGGGGCATGGTGGCACACACTTGTAATCCCAGCATTCGAGAGCCTGAGACAGAAGATCGCAGTTCGTGCACAGCCTCAGCTACTTAGCAAGGCCTTTCACAACTCAGTGAGACCCCGTGTCAAAAATAAAAAAAGACAGCCGGGCGTGGTGGCGCACACTTGTAATCCCCGCACTTGGGAGGCGGAGACAGGAGGATCCCACAGGTTTGAAGCCAGCCTCCCTGGTTTAAGAGACCCTGTTTCCAAATGAAAAAATATAAAATATAAAATAGGTCTGGGAGTGTAGCCCGGAGGTAGAAGGGTTTCCAGGAACCCCAGTACCACAAAAAAAAAAAAAAAAATCTAGATGGGCATGATGGCGCACACTTGTAATCCCAGCATTTGGGAGGCTGAGACCAAAGGATCACGGTTCGCAGCCAGCCTAAGCTACTTAGGCCCTCTGCAACTCAGTGAGACCGTGTTTCAAAATAAAGAATAAAAAATAGCCAGGTGTGATGGAGCACGCTTGTAATCCCCAGGGCTTGGGAGGCAGAAACAGGAGGATCACGCAGGTTCGAAGAGACCCTGTTTCCAAATTTTATAAAAGTATAAAATAGGTCTGGGAGTGTAGCCTGGAGGTGGAAGGGCTTCCAGGAACCCCAGTACCACCAAATATATATATAGCAGGGAGTTTAGCTCAGAGGGAGAATGCTCCTGGGTTCCATCCCCAGACCTGCCCCCCCCCGCAAAAAAAAATCCTAAAATGCTTCTTAAGGTCTGCAGTAAACCAGCAGCACAACAAAGTAGGGTTCTGTTGAAGCGCATCAAGAGTTAAATCAACGAATTTACTTAACAGCAATAAGTCATCCTGGTAGTTCCCACTCACTTTTCCTTTTCTCCACATAAAAAAGAAAGCTTCCTTCCTAGTTCCCAGCAAATCCAAAGGCTGTCAATGCTGTTTCTCAGCTTGCTAGACTGCTGTACTAGAACACAGGAATGACTCAGCAGCATCCTCCACACCTCCCCTCTAAAAGCAGGAAGATTAAGACCAGCAGAAGAAAAGAAGTAGCTGGGAAAGATCTTTCATTCAAAACACCAAAGGCTGGACCTGCTGAGAGGAGACTACCGTTCACAATCATCTCAACCCTTTTGTTTCTCTCTCTCTCTCTTTTTTATTTTTATTTATTTATTTTTTTTTTTTTTGGCGGGTCTGGGAATGGAACCCAGAGGCATTTGACCTCTGAGCTACACCTCCTGCCCTATTTTTTATTCTTTATTTTGAAACAGGTCTCACTGAGTTGCAGAGGGCCTCAGCTGAGGCTGTCCACGAACCGCAATCCTCTGGTCTCAGCCTCCTGAATGCTGGGATTACAAGTGTGTGCCACGCCCGGCTTGTCTCTCTCTTTCAATTAAGGTTCAGTAATTTTATTTTTTTAGCGCTGCTACTGGGGACTGAACCCAGAGCCATTCTACCTTGTGCTACACCCCAGCCCTATTTTTTATTATTTTGAAACAGGGTCTCAATAAGTTGTAGAGGGCCTCACTAAGTAGCTGAGGTTGGCCAAGAATCTGCGATCCTCTTGTCTTAACCTCCCAAGTACTGGGATAACAAGCACTTAAATTTTATTTCTTTTGTTCTTGGGTTCTTAGACAAGTTCCTTCATGGGTATTATGTCTTGTTTTGTTTGTATAATAGATCCTAGACTCTCCTTCACAGGAATGTTATCTGAAGGAAATGTTAAGGTATGTGAAAAATTTCAAAGCATAATAATAATAGCTAACATTGTATTCAGGTCATTCCCGGCCCTCTGCATGAGCTAACTTGTTACTTCCTCACAACTCTATGGGACAGATACTAATAACCCAATCTTCTTTCTTGTTTTTCTTTTTTTCCTTTTTTTTTTTTTTTTTTTTTTTTTTTTTTGGTACTGGCGGTTGGACCCAGAGGCATTCTACCTCCAAGTTATACCCCCAACCAATTTTATTTATTTGGAAACAGGATCTCACTATGTTGCTGAGAGCCTCACTAAGCTGCCAAGGCTAGTTTCAAACCTGCGAACCTGCTGTCTCAGTCTCCCAAGTACTGGGATTTCAAACAGGTGCCACCATAACTCAATTTTCTAGATAAGTAAACTGAGGGCCAGAGAAAAAGTTCCTTTCCCATATTTATAAAAATTTTGTACCCTATACTGCAAAAATAAATAAAGTGACATGGATTTTTGGGAGAGAGTACTGAGGGTTGAACCCAGGGGCATTCTATTTCCAAACTATACCCACAGCTCTTTTTACTTTTGTTTTTTATCTTATTTATTTATTTATTTTTATTTGTTTGTTTGTTTGTCTGTTTGTTTTGGTGGTACTGGGGATGGAACCCAGGGGCCTTCTACCTCTGGGCTACACTCCCAGACCTATTTTATATTTTTTATTTGGAAACAGGGTCTCTTAAGCCAGTGAAGGCTGGCTTCGAACCTGCACGATCCTCCTGTCTCAGCCACCCAAGCGCGGGGATTACAAGCATGCGCCGCCACGCCCGGCCTTTTTATTTTGAAACAGGGTCTCAGCAGGGCATGGTGGCATGTGCCTATAATCCCAATAATTGGGTAGCTGAGACAGGAGGATTCTAGGCTTGAGGATAGCCTCAACAACAAAGTGAGACTTTCAGCAACCTAGAGAAACCTGTTTCAAAATAAAAACATAAAACGAGCTGAGAGTGTAGCTTGGAGGTAGATTTGTCCACACACAAACAAAAAAATAAAAAACAGAAACAAGTTCTCACTAACTTGCTGAGGCTGGCTTTGAAATCTGTGATCCTCCTCCCTCAGCCTCCCAAGTACTGGGTTACAGGTACGGTACCACCACATCCAGCAAAATGAGACAAATAGTTTATGTGGAACAAAGACTGAAGTTATACTAACCTATAAACTCAATAACTGCACAATTTAATTGTTTCAGTGTCTTCACGTAGGTTAGTAACTAACACACAGTATTTAAAAATGAACAGACTATAAATTCTCAGAATAGCAGCTGGTACATAGTAAGTGCTAAGCCCTATGAGTTACTTCTGTTCGTATTACTTCACTTTTTTGCCATTTTATTCGTTTTCCATCTAAACAAACATCTAAAAAAAATTTTGCCCCAATGCTTTAGACCCTTCATTCTTTGGCAATATTTTCTAGTAATTTTATAATATATGCAACTTTGCGGCTGGTATGAGCATCTATTCTATCCTTCTGAACTTTTAGCTACATTACATTTCTCACACATTGATAATATGCTAGCCAGGCGTGGTGGCGCACGCTTGCAATCCCAGCATTTGGGAGGCTGAGACAGGAAGATCCTGCAGGTTTGAAACCAGTCTCAGCTACTTAGTGAGGCCTTTGCAACTCAGTGAGAATAAAAAAATAGGGCTGGGGATGTCACTCAGAGGTAGAACGGCTCTGGGTTCCATCCCCAGTACTGCAAAAAAAAAAAAAAAAGATAGTATGTTGATAATATTACAAACTGTTTTAATACATGTTGCCACAGTCCCTCTCTCCCCCAAATCTGGGGATAGAACGGAGAACCCAGGTCCTCACCCATGCTAGGTAAGCATTCTACCAAGAAGCTGTATCACTGGCCAAATCATCACCTTTCTGATTACATTAGTAGAAGTAACTTTGAAACTCACTGTGTATGAGCTACCAAAATACCTCCAACTCAGCTGGGCATGGTGTTGCACACCTGTAATCCTAATACTTGGGAGGGTAAACAGGAGGATTGCAGGTTCCAGGCCAGCCTCCACATCTTAGGGAGGCCCTCAGCAATTTAGTAAGATCCTGTTTCAATATAAAAAATAAAGTAGGGCCAGGGATGTGGCTCAGAGGTAGAATGCTCCTGGGTTCAGGCCGGGCGTGGTGGCGCACGCTTGTAATCCCCGCGCTTGGGAGGCAGAGACAGGAGGATTGCGCTGGTTCGAAGCCCAGTACCACAAAAAAAAAAAAAAAAAAAAAAAAAAAGAATGCTTCTGGGTTCAATCTCTAACACTGAGCAGTATTTATCTTCTTAGAAATTAATCTATTTTCTCATTTGACAAATATCAAGCCCAAAGGGTAGAGTGAGCTGCTGAAATTCATATAGGTAGATAATGACAGTGAGCTAGACTCTCCAGACCAAGTCCAAAGTTTTATTACCATGCTGAACTAAATAATTCCATTTCTTGTCCAGGAAGGTGATAAACATCTGAGGACAGAGAATGACTCTAACCTCTAATGATAAAAAAATTCCAGGAAGTCTCAGAAGATCACTTAGTGTAGCGCAGCAAGAGTGGCGCTGCGTAGCGCTGCTTCCTTCCACAAACAAGTCAGTTCTTCCATAAAAACTATGCTAAAATACAAAATTCCTCAGTAAGGCCACTAACTTATATTCATTAAACTTTTCCAAACTTTTAGAGCATTTCAAATCCAACAGGAGTCTGGAAAACATCCATATCACTCTTTCAAATGTCATCTCTGAAAAACACTTAAGACTGTTTATATATTATAGTTTTAAACCTGAATCAAGATAAGAAATGAAGTGGGGTGTAGTGCCTCACGCCTGTCATCCCAGCATTCGGGAGGCTGAGACCGGAGGGTCGCGGTTCACAGACAGCCTCAGTTACTTAGTGAGGCCCTCCACAACTTAGTGAGACCCTGTTGCAAAATTAAGAATAAAAAATAGGGCCGGAGGTGTAGCTCAGAGGTCAAAATCCCCAGACTCGCAAAAAAAAAAAAAAAAAAAAAAAGATAAGAAGTGGGCAATCTATTTTATATACAAGCCATAACAGGATCAGAGAGAGGAAGAGAAGGAGCAGAAGCCTGACAACTCAAATCAATTATTTACTTACAAGTCCACAGGGTGCAGGGCACTGTAAGATGCACAGTGCCAACCTGCCCCACCCCTTCTCTGCCAGTCAGTACAGGCCACAGATGAGGACAAGAGTCCAACAGACAAACGCCAAGCAAAATGGCCTTACTAGGCTAAATGGGACCAAACATATCAGATGTATGGTGGCGCACGCTTGTAATCCAAGCACTTGGGAGGCTGAGACAGGAGGATTGCAGGTTCGAGGCCAGCCTCAACTACTTAGTGATGCCCTCCACAACTTAGTGAGTCCCTGTTTCAAAAGAAAAAAAAAAAAAATAAGGCAGAGGGTATATAGCTCAGAGGTAGAATGCCCGTGGGCTCAATCTCCAAATCTGAAAGAAGAAAAAAAAAAAAAACAAAAAACACAAGAACAGAGGCTCAAGGAGAATGATGAAGCTGGACAGGGTGGTACACACCTACATCCCCAGTACTTGGGAGGCAGAAACGAAGAACACAGGTTTGAAGCTAGCTTCGGCAATTTAGCGTATCCTCAGCAACTTAGAAAGACCTGTTTGAAAATAAAAAATAAAAACACCAGTGGTATAGCTCAGAGGTAGAATGTAGTATTGGGTTTAATCCCCAATACCACAAAAAGAGAGAGGGAGGATGATGGCCAATATTTTAAGCACTGCAGAAAGATTAAGGAAAAAAGGCTTTGAAAATGTCTAAGCACATGAATCTTCTGAAAGTGCATTTACTGGAAAGTACTAGGGACAAAATAGAGAAGAATGAGTGTGAGAATAAAAGAAAAGGCTGCATAGAATGAGCCTAGGGACATTCTTCCACTGAGTTATACTACCAGCCCCGGGGGGGGGGGGGGGTCTAACTGGGGATGGAACCCAGGGAGCATTCTACCTCTGAGCTACACCCCCAGCCCTAGGTTTCTTGGGTTTTTTTTTTTTACTCTTTTTCTTTTTTCCCCTTTGGTGGTACTGGGGTTCCTAGAAACCTTTCTACCTCCGGGCTACACTCCCAGACACCTATTTTTATATTTTTATTTGGAGAAAGGGTCTCTCAAGCCAGCAAGGCTGGCTTCGAACCTGCGCGATCCTTCTGTCTCCACCTCCCAAGCACAGGGATTACAAGCTTTCGCCACCACACCCGGCTCCTCTTTATTTTGAAACAGAGTTTCAATGAGTTGCAAAGGGCCTCAGTAAGTAGCTGAGGCTGTCCATGAACCGCATCCTCCTGTCTCAGTCTCCCAAATGCTGGGATTGTAAGCGTACACCACCACGCCCAGCTTTTTAAAAAAAAAAAAAAAAAAAAAAACAACACTTTTTTTGGAGCCAGGCGTGGTGGCGCACGCTTGTAATCCCAGTACTTGGGAGGCAGAGACAGGAGGATCGTGCAGGTTCGAAACCAGCCTCAGCACTTAGTGAGGCTTTCAGCAACTTAGTGAGACCCTGTTTCCAAATAAATTATAAAATAGATCTTGGAGTATAGCCCAGAGGTAGAAAGCCCCTGGGTTTCACCTCCAGGACCACAAAAAAAAAAAAAAAAAAAAAAAAAAATTTTATTGAAGCCGGGTGTGGTGGCGCACACTTGTAATCCAGTATTTATTTGGGAGGCTGAGACAGGAGGATCATAGTTTATGGCCAGCCTCAGCTATTTAGTGAGGCCCTTTGCAACTCAATGACACCGTTTCAAAATAAAAAATTTAAAAAATAGGGCCCTAGGTGTAGCTCAGAGGTAGAATAACCCTGGGTTCCATCCATAGTACCGAAAAAAAAAAAAAACAAAAAAACTTTTATCGGTGCATTGTAATGGACTTTGAAAGATTAAAAGCTGTGTAAAAAATGGCAAACCACTGGTCTAAAGGGACACTGGGAGACTAGAAGTACACTGACTGTTTCCTTCCTTGTCCAAGGAACACTGTTGCAGAGAATTCAACTAGCAAAACTAGGGTAACAGTAATTACTACAGAATAGGCCTCACTTTCAGTTAAGGGTTAGGAGAGGGAGGAAATGTTGGAAGAAAAGATTAGGAACCTAGGACTTTGCTCACACTTGTGTACAGGTTCTACCAGACACAGTAGAAACAGCTGGTAGAGGAACATCAAGGAGAGGTAGGAAGGGGTGGAGCTGCGCTTTATAATACTGAAGCCACAGCAGCAGAAAGAACTTTGAATTATCAACAGCAGAGATGAAGAAAAGTAAGCTAAAAAACTTCGAGGCTGGGAGCTAGAGTGAAGACAGGGGCATACAAAAAAGTACTAGGTACTACACACAAGGACTCTTCAGCACTAACCAGCATTTTCAAGTAGAACAATCTCAAAAACCCATTTTCCAAGAAGCTGGAATTTCATTTGCCAAAACTAGGAAGTAGCTGAGCTGTATCAACAGTTTATGATTGCTGAATTGAACATGTAAACAGGTTACTGGAGACTGAACCCAATGATACTCTACCACTGAGCTACACCCCAAGCCCATTTTTAATTTCTTTTATCTTAAAACAGGGTCATTCTAGCCGGGCGTGGTGGTGCACGCGTGTAATCCCAGCATTTGGGAGGCTGAGACCGGAGGATCGCGGTTCACGGACATCCTCAGCTACTGAGTGAGGAGGCCTTCTGCAACTCAGTGAGACCCGGTTTCAAAATAAAGAATAAAAAATAGGGCAGGGGGTGTAGCTCGGAGGTCAAATGCCCCTGGGTTCCATCCCCAGACCCGCCAAAAAAAAAAAAAAAAAAAAAACAGGGTCATTCTAAGTTGCCAAGACTAGCCTTGAACTTGCGATTCTCCTGTCTCAGCCTCCTTAGTACTAAGATTACAGATGTGCACCACCGCACCTGGCTGGACATTTGTTTTTAATAAGGATTTCTTCCAAGTTCTACAAAAAAATAGAAGGGACACTATCTGAAAGATAATGAATGCTACAACGAGAGCTAGGATTATAGACCATGCTTGGTTCAGCCCCTTTCATACACAGAAAGAATGGAAAAGCATAGATACACTGGCTAACATTTGGGTGGCACTCACTGACTTGAATTACTGTCCAATCCCTTATCTCAACTGACCCACTTTTTATTCCTGTTCATAGGATGTTTAACCCAAGGACAGAGTAAGATCATGGAGTTTAGGAAACAATCTAGAATCCTAACACTGTCGTTCTCCACAGAGACATTACTTAAACCTCTAACATGAGTGTGCGTGGTGGCACACACTTGTAATCCCCGCGCTTGGGAGGCTGTGACAGGAGGATCGCGGTTCGCAGACAGCCTCAGCTACTTAGTGAGGCCCTTTGCAACTCAGTGAGACCCAGTTTCAAAATAAAGAATAAAAAATAGGGCAGGAGGAGTAGCTCAGAGGTCAAATGCCCCTGGGTTCCATCCCCAGACCCGCAATAAATAAATAAATAAATAAATTAGAAAAAATAGGGCTAGGGTATAGCCTGGAAGTAGAAAGCCCCTGGGTTCCACCCCACAGCCCCCAGTACCACACAAAAAAAAAAATTAAACCTCTAATATAAGCTTCACTTTATTTTTTTTTCTTTATTTTTAAAAGGGTCTAAGTTGCTGAAGGTCTTCGCTGGCCTGGATCCTCCTGTCTCAGCCTCCCAGGCACTAGGATTACAGGCATGCATCACCACGCCAAGCCAGCTTCACTTTTTTAATCTATACAACAGGTAACAAGGAAGCTGGGCGTGGTAGTGCACGCTTATAATCCCAGCATTTGGGAGGCTGAGATCATAGTTTGTGAACAGCCTCAGCTACTTAGTGAGGCCCTTTGCAACTCAATGAGGCCCTGTTTCAAAATAATAAGTAATAGGGCTGGGGGTGTAGGTCAGAGGTAGAATGCCCCTGGATTCCATCCCCAGTATTGGAAAGAAGAAAAAAAGTAACAGTACCTCTTTTTACTTTGTGGATGTGTGGTGTGGTGTGTGTGTGTGTGTGTGTGTGTTACTAGGGATTGAATTTAGGAGCACTGTACCTCCAGACCACCGCCTCCCCACCTTTTTCTTGTTTTGAAACAGGATCTCACTAGGTTGCTAAGAGTTTCACTATATTGCTGAGGCTGTTCTCAAATCTGTGCTCTTCCTGTCTCGGCATCCCAAGTACTGGGACTACAGGCATGCCTACCACGCCCAGCTCATAGTACCTACGTATGAAGCAGTGTAAAGACTAATGTATTAGGCTGGCATGGTGACACAGGCCTGTAATCCCAATATTTGGGAGGCTGAGACAAGAGATCACAGATTTGAGGACAGCCTCGGCAATGCAGCAAGATCCTATCCAAAAAAATAAAAAGAGATGGGAATCTAATTCAGAGGCAAAAATACCCCTGGATTCAATCCCCAATGCCACATACACACACAAAAAAAACCTTAAAGTGATACCTGTGTCAAGTGCCCACTGCACATAGATGCTAAAGAAATGGAAGATAATATATTCTACTATAACCTGAAGCAATGAGAAAATGGAAGATTATTTTAGTTAATATTATTATAAACTAAACCATCAACCTGACCTAGTTTATTGCTACATTGCTATTCATATACATGCAAGTTCTGTTAAATAAAAATTTTAAAAGCTGCATCCCAAAAATTGGTCTTCACTTGACTTAATCTAACAATTAATGGTATATGGTAATATATATTACAGTATAATTTTCAAAGCTAAATTTATATAAATTTATATAACGTCTAAGTGGTTTTTTTTCCCCAAAAGAATACTTCCAAAATACACAAAGCCTTTTGATTTCCAGATCTTTTCCAGGGTAATTCTAAAGAATATCAACATCTCTCAAATAAAGTTGTAGCCGGCGTGATGGCGCACACTTGTGATCCCAGCATTCAGGAGGCTGAGACAGGAGGACTGGGGTTTGCAGCCAGCCCCAGCTACTCAGTGAGGACTTCCACAACTCAGTGAGACCCTGTTTCAAAATAAAGAATAAATAACAGGGCTGGGGGTGTAGCTCAGAGGTAGAATTGCCCTGGGTTCCATCCCCAGTACTGCAAAAATAAATATATAAATAAATAAATAAATTTGTAAAAAAAAAAAAAAAGCACATGGAAGCTGGGTGTGGTGGAACAGAATTATAATCCTAATAATTGGGCTGAGGAGGAGGATCACAGGTTCAAGAATAGGATCCTTGTAGCAAGACTCTCAGTAACCTAGCAAGACTCTCTTTTGAAACAAAAAATAAAAAGGCTAGGGTTATAGCTCAGAGGTACAATGCCCAGAGTTCAAGCCCAGTACCACACAAAAAAGAAAAGAAATCACACAGATGTAAAGTGATACTGTTAGTAGAGAATTGGAAGATAATAAAGAGGCACAAGAGCCAGGCGTGGCAGCACACGCCTGCAATCCCACTACTTGGGAGGCTGACAGGAGGACCACAGGTTCTCATTCAGCTCAGCAACTTCAAGCCTTTCAGCAACCTGGCAAGACCTTGTTTTAGAAAAGAAGCTGGTGCGGTGGCATAGGCTTGTGATCCCAGCACCAGGGCGGCCAAGACAGGGATCGCAAGTTCACCACCAGCCTTAACAATTTAGGAAGGCCTTCCACATCTTAGTGAGACACTGTTTCAAAATAAAAATAAAATAGGGCCAAGGGTACAGATAGCTCAGAGGTAGAATGCCCCTGAGTTCAATCTCCAGTAACACATACACACAAAAAACGAGTCTCTGTCCTGTCTGCCTCCCTTTCCCAAATATCAAAATAATTCTGTTCAACCCATCTCATAAGCGTAGTCACCTTTACTTTCTTTCCTTCCTTCTCTATGCCATCACTAAGTCCTATCTCTTCATTCTTCAAAACTCTCCAACTAGTCCCTTTTCTTTTCACTCCATTTCCTAAATTCTGCCCATTTCACATCTGAGTTTCTTTTTTTAAAAAATCCTTACTTGACATCCTTTTCAATAATCTACATAATACCTTTTGGTCAGTCAAATCAGTTTAAAATTCCAAGTCCTGCCCAATTAATGAAACTTCAAGCCGGGCGTGGTGGCGCACGCTTGTAATCCCAGTACTCGGGAGGCTGAGACAGGAGAATCACACAGGTTCAAAGCCAGCCTCAGCTACTTAGTGAGGCTTCAGCAACTAATTGAGACCCTGTTTCCAAATAAAGAATAAAAACTAGGGCAGGGGGTGTAGCTCGGAGGTTGAATGCCCCTGGGTTCCATCCCCAACCCGCAAAAAAAAAAAAAAAAAAAAACCTTCAAGCCAAGGATAATGGTGTATACTTGTAATCCCAGTACTTGGGAGGCTGAGACAGGAGGATCACAGGTTCAAGGACAACCTCAGCAAGTAGCAAGACTCAACAAGACTCTCTTTGAAATCTCGTTTCAAAGTAAAAATAAAGAATTGGGCTGGGGGTATGGCTGAGAGTTGAATCCTCCTGGGTCCAATCAGAAGCATCACACACACACACACACACACACACACACACACACACATTTCAATGAGCCAGGTGTGGTACACGCCTGTAATCCCCAGTACTTGGGAAGCTGAAAGAGGACCAAGGGTTTGAAGCCAGCATCAGTAACTTAGTGAGACTCTATTTCCAAAAAAAAATAAAATAGGGTTGGGGGTATGGCTCAGAGAATGCTTCTGGGTTCAATCCCCAGTACCACAAATAGGAGGGGGGAAAAATTCAATAATTCCCAAACATTGGCAAAGACTGAGTCTAAATTTCTTGTTATGACTATCAATGCTGTTCATAGCCTGACTGAACATAACTGCATTAATCTTATCTCCTCCTAGTCCATAACCTAGGTTGTATTATTGGATATTATGGTTTGGGTCTAGAATGTCCCCCAAAGGCCCGTGTTGAAATGATGTCCCCAATGCAGCAAGGTTCAGAAGTGGAGCATGGCCAGAGGGAATATGTTCTGGGGTCCTGGGTATTATGTATGTCCCTAGACCTCCCTCTTACTCTGCTTCCAGCCACCATGACCATGAGGCTTTTTTCTTTTTTTTTTTTTTAATAAATTTTTATTGGTGCATTGTAGTCATACATCTCAATGGGATAAAAAAAACGTGTGGAGATATCCATGCGCATATCCCCAATCAGCCCCTACCCAATCTTTAACCCCTTCCCTCCCCCTCCCTCCTACCCAGGCTTGGCTTCCTGATTGACTTTGATATGTTTAAGTACATCATGTGCTTTAAAGAGTTTCCCTTATCCTCCCTCTTATCCCCTCAGACATCACCTTCATTGCTCCTCTACAGGGTCCCTTCTTCATCTAGAGTTCCTCCTCTTACCCATTTCTCCCTAGTATTTTGCACATTAAGAAAAGCATCTGATTTCGCCGGGCGTGGTGGCGCACGCTTGTAATCCCCGCGCTTGGGAGGCAGAGACAGGAGGATCGCGCAGGTTCGAAGCTAGCCCCGCGCACTGGCTTAGGAGACCCTGTTTCCAAATAAAAATGCAAAAATAGGTCTGGGAGGGTAGCCCGGAGGTAGAAGGGCTTCCAGGAACCCCAGTACCACCAAAAAAAAAAAAAAGAAAAAAAAAGAAAAGCATCTGATTTCTTATTTTTTGTGACATTTCACTGTAAATGCCATAATATTGTTCTCCCTTATGGCTGGACAAAATTCCATTGTGTACATATCCCATAGATTTCAAGTCCACTCATTCGTTGAAGGACATCTTGGCTGGTCCCACAGTTTGGCAATGGTGAACTCTGCAGCTATGAACATGGTTGTTCACGCATTAGTTTGGTATTTTGGTTTTCATTCGTTTTGGTAGATACCCAGAGGTGGTATTGCTGGATCATATGGTAAGTTCATTTTCCTTCTGAGGATCTTCTATACTGTTCTCCAAAGTGGTTGCACCAACTTGCAATCCCACCAACAATGTATTAGAGCTTCTATTTCTCCACACTTATTCCCACTTACTGAAAACCTGAAAGCCAGAAGGTGAATAACTTTGACAGGATGATCCACTCACAACCAATTTTATTTTTTTAAACAGAGGTCACTTGGATCTGGAAATCTGCTGAGAGATTAGGTGAGGCAGCAGCAGCTTCTATTGCTTCCTGGCCACACAGTTGAAAAAAACCCGCTGGCCCTTTGCTGTGAAGCAGGCAGGCCCCAGTTCCAGGGCTGCCGCCAAACAGGCTCCGGGCCCGGCCTCGCTGGCTCCAGACCCGACTTCGCCATGCAGCAGGCTCCGGGCCCGGCCTCGCTGGCTCCAGACCCGACTTCGCCATGCGGCAGGCTCCGGGCCCAGCCTCGCTGGCTCCAGACCCGGCCCCTGAGGCTTTTTTCTGACATGCACCCTGCCACCATGGTTTCTACCTTGGAGCCAGTCAGTTACTGACTAAAACTCTAAAACTGTGAGCTAAATAAATCTTTCTTCCTCTAAGTTGTGCTAGTCAGGTATTCTGGTCAAAGCAGGGAAAATGCTGACCAAAACACTGGATCAAAGATGGATTCTCAGCTGGGCATGTTGGCGCACACTTGTAATACCAGCATTCGGGAGGCTGAAACTGGAGGATCATAATTCGTGGACAGTCTCAGCTACTTAGTGAGGCCCTCTGCAACTCAGTGAGACCCGGTTTCAAAATAAAGAATAAAAATTAGGGCAGGGGGTGTAGCTTGGAGGTCGAATGCCCCTGGGTCCCATCCCCAGTACCACACACACAAAAAAAGATGTATTCTCAAGTCCACTCAATAATACAAGTTTATTCCACTTCAGTATCTCTGCCCTTGCTTCTGTCCCAGCCTAAAAAACATCCTCTTTCTGTCTACTCAAACCCTAATTTGTAAAAATACCGGTCGGCCTCCATGGAGTCCTCACAAACTTCAGTCCAACTAATCCTAGTAAACTGCAAACTATTGTGAGGTAAGGAGAGAGAAGACTACAGATTGAACCCAAGAGCATTCTACCTCTGAGCTATACCCCCTCTGAGCTATATCCCCAGCCTTTTTTTTTTTTTGGTGGCACTGGGATGGAACTCAAGGGTTTTTCTACCTCTGGGCTATCCTCCCAAACCTATTTTATATTTTATTTGGAAACAGGGTCTCACTAAGTTGCTGAGAGCCTCACTAAGTAGCTTAGGCTGGCTTCGAACCTGCGTGATCCTCCTGTCTCGGGATGCCGAGCACTGGAATTATTAGCGTACGCCACCATGCCCAGTTTTGTTTGTTGTTGTTTTTTTTTAAACAGGGCCTCAACAGGGCATGATGGCACACACTTGTAAACCCAGCATTCAGGAGGCTGAGACCGGAAGATCGCGCTTCGTGGACAGTCTCAGCTTCTTAGGCCCTCTGCAACTTAGTGAGACCCTGTAAGTACTAAGATTACAGGCATGCACCACCACACTCAGCTGCGAACTGTCAGCCTCCCAACTGGGATTGCAAGCGTCCACCACCACACCTGGCTCCCCCGGCTTTTTTAACTTTTTGTTTTGAAACCGTAACTCACTAGGTTGCTCTGAGTCTTCCAACATTGCTGAGGTTATCCTGGAACCTGCAATCCTCTCGTCTCAGCCTCCCAAGTACTTGATTTATAGGTATATGCTGTCATATCCAGCTACTAGCATACTTTTTTTTTTTTTTTTTTTTGGTGGTACTGGGGTTCCTGGAAGCCCTTCTTCCTCCAGGCTACACTCCCAGACCTATTTTATATTTTTTTATTTGGAAAAAGGGTCTCTTAAGCCAGCAAGGCTGGCTCCGAACCAGCGCGATCCTCCTGTGTCCGCCTCCCAAGCGCAGGGATTACAAGCGTGTGCCACCATGCCCAGCTTTACTTTTTTTTTTTTTTTTGGAGTACTGGGGATGGAACCCAGGGGCATTCTACCTCCAAGCTGCACACACAGCCCTGTTTTTTTATTCTTTATTTTGAAACCGGGTCTCACTTAGTTGCAAAGGGCCTCACTAAGTAGCTGAGGCTGTCCATGAACCACGATCCTCCTGATCCTCCTGTCTCAGCCTCCTGAATGCTGGGATTACAAGCGTGCGCCACCATGCCCGGCCCTAGCATACTTTTAAAAAAAGAAAAATGAGCTGGCCGTGGTGGTGCACGCTTGTAATCGCATTCAGGAGGCTGAGACCAGGGGATTGTGGTTTGCGGACATCCTCACCTACTTAGGCCCTCCACAACTCAGTGAGACCCTGTTTCAAAAAAAAAAAAAAAAGACTAAAAAAATAGGGCTGGGAGTGTAGCTCAGAGGCACAATGCTCCTGAGTTCCATCCCCAGTACCACAAAAAAAAAGAAAAATGTGTGTGTAGGTAGAGTACTTACCTAGTATACATGAGACCATGGATTCAATCCATAGTACCACCAAAAAAACTAAAGAAAAAAACTAAAGAAAAAAAAAAACCCTCAAAACAGTAGCATAGCTGATTTAAACCTACCATTACTTTAGTATACAAATAGCCTAACTACATATGCAAGTACCTCCATTAAGTACCTTCTATATTTAACCAGTTTCTGCATTATCTTCCAATTTAAGAAAAACTAATGAATCTTTAAGTCTATCAAAATCTAAAAATTGAGCTAGGTGTGGAGGTACACACTTATAATCTCAGTACTTAGGAGGCTGAGACAAGAGGATCACAGGTTCGCAGCCAGCCTCAGCAACTTAATGAGGCCCTGTTTCAAAATAAAAAATAAAAAATCTAAAAATTATATTCTTCCTAACCTGAGGAACATGAGAAAATGTGAGCTAACTTGATCTGAAATGTACACTGTTCATAAAATTATCATGTGTCCTAGCTTGAATATGTTCAAGAGTAAGCTTGGGGTTAAGTCCTTATTTGGTTTTGACCTTTAACAAACAGATCCCACATCCTAAATTGTATCTTCTAATCCAGGTGTGGTAGTGCACGCCTGTAATCCCAGCATTTGGGAGGCTGATACAAGAGGATTGCAAGTTCAAGGACAGTCTAAGCAATTTAACCAGACCTGTTTCAAAATAAATAAATAAACCAGACTTAGTGGCATATGCTTGTAATCCCAATACTTGGGAGGCTGAGACAGGAAAATCACAGGTTCATGGCCAGCCTCAACTACTTCCTGAAGCCCTCTGCAACTTAATGGGACTCCTGTTTTCAAATAAAGAATAAGAATTAGGGCTGGAAGCCAGGTGAGGTAGCATACACTTCTAATCCCAGCATTTGGGAGACTGAAACGGGAGGATTGCAGTTCAAGGACAGCCTCAGCTACTTAGTGAGGTCTTCCGCAACTTAGTAAGACCCTGTTTCAAAAATAAAGAATTAAAAAAAATAGAGCAAGGGGTGTAACTCAGAGGCCTAATGCCCTGGGTTCCATCCCCAGACCCTCCAAAAAAAAAAAAAAGAAAAAAAAAATAAGTCAAGGGGTATAGCTTGGGAGGGAGAATGCCCCTGGATTCAATTCCCAGCACCACACACAGAAAAATCCCAATTCTGACCCTCAACAGCTCTGTGACACTGGACATGATACTTAGTTTCTCTGTATCTCAGTTCTTTATCTGTAAAATGGGGCTAAAACAATAACTCATATGCCTATGTCATGGATGTGGCAATGATTAAATGCAATTATGTGCCTTAAACATGGTAGGCATTTAATAAATATTTGTTAAATGAATGAGTAAATTAATGTATACAAAGTGCTTAGGATAGTGCCTGCCCCATAGCTATTATAATTACTATTGTAATAACTACTTGAGATCTATACCTGAGGGCAAACAGAAGCAGCTTAGGTGGGAGAGTTTTCGACTGGAGATCTATACCTGGAATAAGCATAAGTCAGTGGCTAACAATATCAGTATCACTATCCCAAAATTATAATCACAGTTAATATTTACTTTAAAATAATTTTCAGAAATTATAGAGCCGGGCATGGTGGTGCACACTTGTAATCCCAGTCCTTGGGAGGCAGACTAAGCTACTTAGTGAGGCTGTCAGCAACTTAGTGAGACCCTGTTTCCAAATAAAGTATAAAATAGGTCTGGGGGTATAGCCCAGAAATAGAAAAGCCCCTGGGTTCCACCCCCAGTTCCACCAAAAAAATATTATAATGGTTTTAAATACTCATATATACGCTGGGTATGGTAGCACATGCTTGTAATCCCAGTACTTGAAAGGCTGAGACTGGAGAATTACAGGTTTACAGCCAGCCTCAATAATTTAATGAGGTCACCTGCAACTTAGTAAGAATCTGTTTCAAAATAAAAGAATAAAATAGGGCTAGGGGTGTAGATAAGTAGAATGCCCCTGGGTTCCATTCCCAGTAAAACACACACACACACACACACACACACACACACACACCTCTCTTATTATCTCACCGAGTATCTCAATTCCAGTTGCAGAGTCCTTTTTTTTTTTTTTTTTTTTTTTTTTTTTTTTGTGGTACTGGGGTTCCTGGAAGCCCTTCTACCTCCGGGCTACACTCCCAGACCTATTTTTTATACTTTTTTATTTGGAAACAGGGTCTCTTAAGCCAGCGCGCGCGGCTGGCTTCGAACCTGAGCAATCCTCCTGTCTCCGCCTCCCAAGCGTGGGGATTACAAGCGTGCGCCACCACGCCCGGCTGCAGAGTCCTTTAAGTGATGAAGAGGCGCTGGCTAAAGCTTCCAGAAATCACCTCTCCCCACTACTACTTATATAAACAGATGGCCAATATCTGGAATAAGAATAAGCCATTCAAAAGAGTTACTAAGAAAATCAAACTAGCCGGGCATGGTGGCCCACGCTTGTAATCCCCACGCTTGGGAGTCTGAGATAGGAGGACTGCAAAGGTTTGAAGCCAAAGCAGCCTCAGCTACTTAGTGAGGCTCTCAGCAACTTAGTGAGAACCTGTTTCCAAATAAAGTATAAAATAGGTAGGCAAGCATAGCCCGGAGGTAGAAAAGCCCCTGGTTCCACCTTCAGTACCACAAAAATAAATAAATATATATACTGAGAATGAACCCCAGGGCACTCCACTACTGAACTGCATCCCTAGTCTTTTTTTTTTTTTTTTTTTTTTTGTAGTACTGGGAATGAAACCCAGGGGGATTCTACCTCCGAGCTACACCCCTAGCCCTATTTTTAATTTTTTTTATTTTGAAACAGGGTCTCATTGAGTTGCAAAGGGCCCTAAGTAGTTGAGGCTGTCCACGAACTGCGATCAGCAATCCTGTCTCAGCTTCCTGAATGCTGGGATTACAAGCATGTGCCACCATGCTGGGCTGCCCCAAACCTTTGTGGGGTTTTTTAGTGTTTTTTTTTGTTTGTTTGTTTGTTTGTTTGTTTTGAGTGTCTGGGGATGGAACCCAGGGGCATTCAACCTCCAAGCTACAACCCCTGCCCTATTTATTTTTATTTTGAAACAGCATCTCACTAAATTATGGAGGGCCTCGCTAAGTAGCTGAGGCTGTCTGCGAACCACAATCCTCCTGTCTTAGCCTCCCTAATGCTGAGATTACAAGCGTGTGCCACCACATCCAGCTTGCCCTAGCCCTTTTTAATTTTTTTATTTTTGAGACAGGGTCTCCCTAACTTACCCAGCCTGGCTGAAACTTGCAATCATCCTGCTTCTGCCTCCAGAGTAGCTTGTACTTTAAATTATTTAATCCAACCAGGCATGGTGATGCACACCTGTAATCCCGGTATTTGGAAGACTGAGACAGGAGCATCACAGTTTGAGGCCAGACTCAGCACTTAGTAAGACTGTTTCACAATTAAAAAGAAAAAGGGCTAGAGTTACAGCTTGGAGACATAATGTCCCTGAGTTCAATCCCCAATACAAAAAAGAAAAGAAAAGTAAAAGATAATAGTAAAGATTATGAAAATTAACAAAATTACCCCAATTTCTCTCAGAAACTTCACAAGTACCTCTGCTTTAAGGTATTCATAAAAACAATTACTAATTTAACCTGTCCTTTTTTTTGGCGTGTCTGGGGGATGGAACCCAGGGACATTCAACCTCCAAGCTATACCCCCTGCCCTATTTTTTTAACTTGAAATGGGGTCTTACTAAGTTGCGGAGGGCCTCACTAAGTAGCTGAGGGCCTCACTAAGTAGCTGAGGCTGTCTTCCAACCGCAATCTTCTGGTCTCAGCCTCCTGAATGCTGGGATTACAAGCGTGCGCCACCATGGCTGGCTTTATTCTTTATTTTGAAGCAGGGTCTCACTAAGTTGCGGAGGGCCTCGCTAAGTAGCTGAGACCGTTCGCGAGCCCTGATTCTCCTGTACTGACAAGTGTGCCACCATGCCTTGAGTTAATTTTTGTATATGGTGTGAGGTAAGGGACCAGCTTCATTCTTTTGCTTGTAGACATCCAGTTTTCCCAGCACTGTGTGTCAAAAGGACAAACAACCTCTTAGGGGAGGGATGCTTGTGAAAGAAATGAAACTGGGTGTGGTGGCACACACTTGTAATCCCAGTACTTGGGAGGCTGAGACAGGAGGATCACAGGTTTGAAGCTAGCCTCATCAACTTAATGAGGTTCTCAATAACTTAGTGAGACCTATTTCCAAATAAAAAGTAAAATAGGTCTGGGGGTATAGCCCAGAAGTAGAAAGCCACTGAGTTCCATCCTGAGTCTACCCGAAAAAAAAAAATCAGATTTAAAATACATAGCAAACTGGGCGTGATGGCACATGCTTGTAATCCCCACACTTGGGAGGCTGAGACAGGAGGATCGCGTGGGTTCGAAGCCAGCCTCAGCTACTTAGTGAGGCTTTCAGCAACTTAGTGAGACCCTGTTTCCAAATAAAAAATATTTTAAAAAAGGTCTGGGAGTATAGCCCGGAGGTAGAAAGCCTTTGGGTTCCACCCCCAGTACCACCATAAATAAATAAATAAATAAATAAATAAATAAATAAATAAATAAAATACATAGCAGATGGGTGAGGGATGTAGATCACTGGTAGACTGCTTACCACTAGTATGCTCAGGACCCTGGGTTCACTACCCAGTACCACAAAAATACAGTAAAATAAAATACACAGTAAGCACCTCTCAAAAAACAGATTTATATAGTCAATTATGAAATATGTACAAAATTAATTTGCATTTAAATTTACATTAAGTACATACATTATTCTGCTTTTAACAGAAGAGGAAGAATAGCTACTCCAAGCTTACTGACAGGTGAAACGAAGTGAATTTAAACAGACCTAACTGACTAAGACTTTCATTATTGATATCAAAATGAAATATTAGTCGATATAATAATTCAAATGAGGTACTACCTAGTATCTTATTTCTGTTAATAATTCCAATCAAAGAATAAACAAGGAGGTAAGCATATTCCCCAGAAGAAATTGCCAGAGGAAGGTTCCTTTGTGGCACCAGGAATAAATTCTGCACTTTTATACCATAATAGTCTATCGCTTGAAGCAGTCAGTAGATTGCTAGCCTTTGGATTAGAGAATACACTAAACAGAATTCTAGTAGGAAGACCCCAGCTAGATATGGTGGTACACCCCTATAATCCCAGGCTCTGGAGGCTTAGACAGTCGGGCTGCAGGTTCAGTCACAGTCTCTGCAACTTAGCCAGACTTTCAGCAACCTAGCAAGACCCTGTTTGAAAACAAAAACTATAGTGGCACATGCCTGTAATCCCAGCACTTGGGAGGCTGAGACAGGAGGATAGCAGGTTGGTGGCCAGTCACTGCAACTTAGTGAGGCCCTCTACAACTCAGTGAGAACCTGTTTCAAAAAATATAAGGCTTGGGGTATAGCTCGAAAGTAATATACCCCTAGCTGAGTTCACTCCCCAATATCTCCAATCAATCAATCAATCCATGTTAATGAGGCTAAGAAATTAAAATTGTCACCTGTATATAAGCGTCTTTATGATCAATCATCAAACCCCCCACTAAAGTCCTATTATATGCAGAGGTCAGTGAAAGAACTGGGTACTCAGAAGGGTACTAGCTAAGACAAATTTAGGCTCTGACCAAGAAGTTTCTTGTCAAATTAGGTAATTAAGCAAAATATGGCCCATGCCCACAATCCTAGTACTTGGGAGGCTGAGACAAGACGATCACAAGCTCAAGGATAGTCTCAAAAAGTTAGCAAGACCCTGTTTCAAAATAAAAAATAAAATAGGGCTGGGGGTATAGCTGGGGGGTAAAATGTCCCTAGGATCAATCCTCAGTACCAAAAAAATAATTTAAAAAAAGTTAACTAGCCGGGCATGGTAGCACATACTTGTAATCCCAGTATTTGGGAGGGTGCAACAGGAGGATCACAGGTTTGCAGGAAGCCTCAGCAACTTAGTGAGGCCCTCTGCAACTCAGTGAGACCTGTTTCAAAGTAAAGAATAAAAACCAGGGCTGGAGGTATAGCTTGGAGGTAGAATGCCCCTGGGTTCAATCCCCAATACTGCAATAATAATAATAAATTTTAAAATTAGCTAATTAAGAAACAAATTTGCTGCTGGGTGTGTGGCACATGCTTGTAATCACAGCATTCCAGAGGCTGAGGCCATAGATAGGATCGAGGTTATGGACAGCCTCAGCTACTTAGTGAGGCCCTCCACAACTTAGTGTGACCCTGTTTCAAAATAAAGAATAAAAAATAGGGCAGAGGGTGTAGCTCGGAGGTCAAATGACCCCGGTTCCATCCCCAAACCTGCAAAAATATTAAAAAAAACAAGTTTGCTGAGACAGGAGGATTGCGCAAGTTCAAAACCAGCCTCAGCTACTTAGTGAGGCCCTTTGCAACTCAGTGAGACCCTGTTTCAAAAATAAAGAATAAAAAATAGGGCTGGGGTGTAGCTTGGAGGTAGAATGCCCCTGTGTTCCATCCCCAGTACCAAAAAAAAATAAAAACTACAAGTTTGTCCACTGGTGGTACAAGCCTATAATCCCAGCACTTGGGAGGCTTAGAAAGGAGGATCACAGGTTCAAGGCCAGCCTCAGAAAATTAATTTCAAAATAAAAAGGGCTTGAAGCCAGACGTGGTGGTGCACACTTGTAATCCCAGCATTCAGGAGGCTGAGACCAGAGAATCATGGTTCACGGACAGCCTCAGCTACTTAGTGAGAGACCCTCTGCAACTTATTGAGACCCTATATTTCAAAATTAAAAATAGGGCATGGGGTGTAGCTTGGAGGTCAAATGCCCCTGAGTTCCATCCCCAGATCCACAAAAAATAAAAAATAAATAAACAGCCAGGCGTGGTGCCGCATGCTTGTAATCCTCGCGCTTGGGAGGCAGGGGACAGGAGGATCGGGCAGGTTCGAAGCCACACTCACTGGCTTAAGAGACCCTGTTTCCAAATAAAAATATAAAAAATAGGTCTGGGAGTGTAGCCCAGAGGTTTCCAGGAACCCCAGTACCACAAACAAACAAACAAAAAAACAAACAAACAAGGGCGGAAGTGTAGCAGAGGTAGAAGGCCCCTGGGGGTTCCATCTCCAGTCAGTCTGCCTGCCTGCCTGTCCATCTGTGTCTGTCTGTCTGTCTGTCTGTCTGTCTGTCTGTCTGTCTCTCTCTCTCTCTCTCTCTCACACACACACACACACACACACACACACACACACACACACACTCGATAGCCAGGTGTAGTGATACATGACTGTAATCCCACCTACTAGGAAGGCTGAGGCAGGAAGATTGAAGGTTCGAGTCAAGCCTCACCAATTTATCGAGACCCTCAATAACCTAATGAGACTATGCCTCAAAATAAAAAATAAAAAGGACTGGGAGTGTAGCTCAAGTAGTAGAATGTCCCTGGATTCAATCCCTGTACCAAAAATAAAAAATAAAAAGGAGCCTAACATGGTGGCACACACCTTTAATCCTGAGAGACAGGAGGATTACAGGTTCGAAACCAGCCTCTGCAACTTAGACTCTGTTTCAAAATAAAGAATAAAAATTAGAGCTGGGAGTGTATCTGGAAGGTAGAATCCTCCTGGGTTCAATCCAGAGTTCTGCAAAAAACTAAAATAAAATAAGGCTGGGAGTGTAGTTCATAGGTAGCATGCCCCTGGCTTCAATCCCCAGTACCATAAACATAAAAAATTTAATAAATAAACTGGGTATGGTGGTACATGCCTGTAACCTCAGTACTTGGGAGGCTAAGACAAGAGGTTCACAGGTTCATAGCTAGCCTCAGCAACTTAACAAGGCCCTCTGCAACTCAGTAAGACCATTTCAAGCTGGGCGTGGTGGCGCATGCTTGTAATCCCCGCACTTGGGAGGTGGAGACAGGAGGATCACATATGTTTGAAGCCAGCCTTCTGGCTTAAGATACCCTGTTTCCAAATAAAAAAATATAAAGTAGGCCTGGGAGTGTAGCCAGTAGGTAGAAATGTTCCATCCCCAGTACCACACACACACGAAAAAAGACCATTTCAAAATAAAAATAAAATAGGACTGGGGTATAGCCTGGAGTAGAAGGCCCCTGGGTTCCATTCCTTGTAACACACACCCCCCAGAGAAAAAAATATTTTTAATACAATGAAAGGCTGATGCCAGGTACAGTGGCACATGCTTGTAATCCCAGTACTTGGGAGACTGAGACAGGAGGATTGCAAGTTTGAGGACAGCCTCAGCAAGTAGTCAGACTCTCATCAACCTAGCAAGACCATATTTCAAAATAAAAATAGGATGGAGCTGGGAGTGTAGCTCAGAGGTCAAATGTCCCTGGGTTCAATCCCCAGTATCACAAGGATAAAAAATAAAAGGCTGGTGAAAGCTCAATGGTAGGGCACCCCTGGGTTTAATCTCCAGTACTTCAAAAAAATACGTGTGTGTGTGTGTGTGTGTGTGTGTGTGTGTGTGTGTGTGTTAGGTTAACCAAAACTATGAGAAGTAACATGAGAAGCTGCAGGATTTTTTGAGAAAGGAAGGTCTCAGAGAGAAGCTTTTGATCCAACAAGGCAGATTACTACATTCTGGTATGACTTACCAAGAACATGAGGAATAACAATAAATGCCATAATATTTTAGAGCAAGAAGCCGGCGTAGTGGTGCATGCTTCCCAGGGAGGCTGAGACAGCAGGATAGTGGGTTTTTGTACAGCCTCAGCTACTTAGTGAGACCCTCTGCAACTGAGACCTTGTTTCAAAATAAAGAATAAAAAAATAGGGCTGGGGTATAGCTCAGAGGTAGAATGCCCCTGGGTTCCATCCCCAGCACAAAAAAAAAAGCATAAATAGATAGATAGATAGATAGATAGATAGATAGATGGATGTAGATATACACATGTACATATATATACATACATATACATATATATGTGTATATTTGTATAATAGTACATTGTTAATCACTTTATTAAGTTCTAAATACACACTGGACAACAAAACAAATGAGTGCTCTAGTGAGTCTAGTGGGGAAGACACATAATAATCATGCAAATAGATATATTCTTAAAAATCATAATATGCCCTGTGAGGGGAGGCAAGAGAAGCCAGTTATGGAATAACAGGAAAAGACTTGATGAGAAAGTATCTCAGGCATGAAGGAGGACTCCATACAAAGAGAAGAGAAATGCCAGGCACAGTGTCACAGGCCTATAATCCCAGTACTTAGGAGGTGGAAAAATATCACAGTTCAGTTTGAGGCCAGTTCACAGAAACTTAGGGAGATTGTTTCAAAATAGAAAAATTAAAAAGGGCTGGGAGTAGCTGGGCATGGTGGTGCACACCTGTAATAGCAGTACTTGAGAGGCAGAGACAGGAGGGTCACAGGTTTGAGGCCTGCCTTAACAACTTAAGGCCATCATCAAGTCTGTGGGACCCTACTTCAAAAAATTAATTTGGGCCAGGCGTGGTGGTGCCCGCTTGTAATCGCAGCATTCCGGAGGGGAAGACTGGAGGATCGTGGTTCGTGGACAGCTTCAGCTACTTAGCAAGGCCCTTCGCAACTCAGTGAGACCCTGTTTCAAAAATAAAAAAGACAGCAGGGCGTGGTGGCGCACGCTTGTAATCCCCGCACTTGGAAGACTGAGACAGGAGGATCGCACAGGTTCGAAGCCAGCCTCAGCTACTTAGTGAGGCTCTCAGTAACTTAGTGAGACCCTGTTTCCAAATAAAATATAAAATAGGTCTGAGAGTATAACCCGGAGGTAGAAAGCCTCTGGGTTCCGCCCCCAGTACCACAAAAAATAAATAAATAAATAAAAATTTTAAAAATTAAAAAATAAAAATAAAAAAGACTAAAAAATAGGGCTGGGGGTATAGCTCAGAGGTAGAATGCCCCTGGGTTCCATCTCCAGCACCACAAAAATAAATGAATAAATAAATAAATAATAAAATAAAAAGTAAACTGGATGTGGTGGCGCATATCTATAATCCCAGTACTTAGGAGGCTGAGACAGGAGGAATGCAGATTCGAGACCTCAACAACCTAGTGAAACTCTCAGCAACCGAGGGAGAGACCCTGTTTCAAAAATAAAAAGGACTGGGGTATAGCTTGGAGGTAGAACACCCCACTACCACAAAAATAAAATGAAATAGGGCTAGAGTATAGCTCAGAGGTAGAACACCCCTGGGTTCTATCCCTAATTCTATACACACACACACACACACACACACACACACACACACACACAAAAAAAAAGCCTGGGGATGTAGATCAGAGGTAGAATGCCCATGAGCTGAATCACCAGTACCAAAAAAAGGAAAGAAAAAACAAAGAGAAAGGAAAAGAGAACCATACATACTAAGGCCCTGAGGAAGAGCTTGTTAAGTTGAAATATAAAGAAGCTGGTGTCACTGAAGTATACTGGGCACTGAGACTGATATAATAATATGAAGCTGGAAAGGCAGGCAAGACATTTAATCAAAATTAATAAAATTTTAGCAGAGCGTGGTGGCGCACACTTGGAATCTCAGCATTTGGGAGGCTGAGACAGGAGGCTCGCAGTTTGCGGTTCCATCCCCAGTACTCAAATTAATTAAATAAAATTTTAATACAGAACATTAAAGGGGGTAAGATACAGAGTCTGAATCTGGATTTTATTTGAAGTTCAAAAGAAAATCACCAAAATCTTTCATGCCCTTGCATAATGTAAAATAAAAAGAACTAGAACCAAAGGAGTAAGCCAGGCGTGGTGGTGCACGCCTATAATTCCAGCATTGTGGAGGCTGAAACAGGAGGATCGTGGTTCATGGGCAGCTTCAGCTACTTAGTGAGGCCCTTTGAAACTCAGTGAGATCCTTCTTCAAAATAAAATATAAAAAATAGGGCTGGGGTTCTAGCTCAGAGGTAGAATGCTCCTGGGTTTCATCCCCAGTACCACACACACACACACACACACACACACACACACACACACAAGAATATATACTAGATGTTTCCATTTTTACAAAAGAGCAAAATTAATTTGTGTTAGATTTTAGGAAAGCGGTTACCCCTGTGTGGCAGAGGGGAGACAGGAATGGTAACAGAACTGGACGGGGGCTTCTAGGTGCTGGTGTTGCTGTTTATCTGGTGCTGGTTACACGGGTGTATTCAATTAACAGGGACAAAAATCATCTGGCTGATTTTCATGTGAACTTTTATTCTATATTATGTGCTTCAAATAAAAAGGTAGAGCCAGGAGTGACTGCGCACGCCTGTAACCACAGTGCTTGGGAGGCTGAGGAAGATCACAGGTCTGAGGACAGTCTCAGCAAGAAGCAAGACTCTCGTCAGCCTAGTGAGACCCTGTTTCCAAATAAAGAATAAAAAATAGGGCTAGGGGTGTAGCTCAGCTTTTTTTTTTTTTTTTTTTTTTTTGGTGTGTGTGGGCCTGGGGGTCTGGCATTTGACCTCCAACTTACCTTACATCTCCTGCCCTATTTTTTTATTCTCTATTTTGAAACAGGGTCTCACTAAGTTATGAGTTATGGAGGGCCTCACTAAGTAGCAAAGGCTGCCTGGAAACAGTGATCCTCAGGTCTCATCCTCCCAAATGCTAGGATTACAAGTGTGCACCACCACACCTGGCATTATGCAAGTTTTTAATAACATACCTTTTTAGGGTAATACTGGGGATGAAACCCAGGGGTATTCTACCTCTGAGCTATACCCCAGCCCTTTATTTTTTTTTTATTGAAACAGGGTTTTGCTAAATTACCACTCTGGCCTTGAACCTGCAATCCTCTAGTCTCAGCCTCCAAAGTACTAAGATTAGAGATGTGTGTGCCACCACGCCCCACTATAACTTTTTTTGTCCTGGAAGTTGAACCTAGAGGTAAAAGCATTCTATCTTTGAGCTATATCCCCAACCCAATTTTATCTTTTATTTTGAAACAGGGTCTTTCTAAGTTGCTGGGGCTGTTATCCTCCTATCTCAGTCTCCCAAATACTGAGATTACAAGTGTGCACCACCATGCCTGGCTAGAACATACATTTTAAAAATATAAGCCAGATATGTTATACACACACACACACACACACACACACACACACACAACTAAGGCAAAGATAGAGGCACAGCTATGCAAATATAAAGGCTCTTGAACAACTAACCTGATGGAAGCTTTCAGATACATATAAAACAGGAGCAGGGGTAATTCAAACAACCAGTAGAATACAAAGTATCATAATTATAAAAAAAAAAAAAACACCGGGCTCGGCAATGTAGTACATGCCTGTAATCTCAGCTACTGGGGAGGCTGAGGCAGGACTGTAAATTCAAGAACAGCCTTGGCAACTTAGTGAGACCAGTTCAAAATAAAGTGGGCTGGGGATGGAGCTCAATGGAAGACTGCCTCTGGGTTCAATCCCCAGTATTACCAAAAAGTAAAACACTCAACATAGAGAAATAAAGTGAATAAAGAGAAAAGAGAAAGATGAACAGGGAGAGATGGAGCTGCCTCTAGATGCTCAGTAGCACAGCTGTTTCAGGCACTTCCTAATATAGAGACTTGAGCTGAATGAAGTAAACTGGGTCAGGTTTGGTGACTAAAGAAATTATAAGGGAAAAAAAAATGTATGCCTCCCAAGCAAACCACAATTTCTACCTAATGTATTCTTCCTTTTGTAAAATGTTACTTAAAACAAAGATCAGCAGTAAGGATATTCTGTCAATAGGTGGGAAGGCATCAGGCATGGTAGCAAGCATGCCTATAATCCCAGTACATGGGAGGCTGAGACAGGAGGATCACAGGTTCAAAGCCAGCCTCAGAAAGGCCAGGCATGGTGGCGCACACATGTAATCCCAGCATTTGGGAGGCTGAGACAGGAGGATCGCAGTTCACAAAAAGCCTCAGCTACTTATTGAGGCCTTTTTTTTTTTTTTTTTTTTGGTGGTACTGGGGTTTCTGGAAGCCCTTCTACCTCCGGGCTACACTCCCAGACCTATTTTTACATTTTTATTTGGAAACAGGGTCTCCTAAGCCAGCGCGCGCGGCTGGCTTCGAACCTGCGCGATCCTCCTGTCTCTGCCTTCCAAGCACGGGGATGACAAGCGTGCGCCACCACACCCGGCATCCTTATTGAGGCCTTTTACAACTCAGTGAGACCCTGTTTCAAAATAAAGAATAATTAAAAAAAAAAAAAAAAAAGGCTGGGGATATAGCTCAGAGGTAGAATGCCTCTGGGTTCCATCCCCATCCCCAGTACTGCAAAATAAAAAAAAATTAAAAAAAAAAAGAGTTCCTCAGCAACTTAGACCATTTTCAAATAAAAAAATAAAATAAGGCCGGGCGTGGTGGCGCATGCTGTAATTCCCGCGCTTGGGAGGCGGAGACAGGAGGATCGCAGGTTCGAAGCCAGCCGCGCTGGCTTAAGAGACCCTATTTCCAAATTTTAAAAAAAAAGTATAAAATAGGTCTGGGAGCATAGCTCGGAGGTAGAAGGGCTTCCAGGAACCCCAGTACCACCAAAAGATAAAAATAAAAATAAAAATAAAAATAAAATAGTCTGGGGGTGTAGCTCAGAAGTAGAATGTCCCTAGGGTCAATCCTCAGAACAACAACAACAACAACAAAAATGTAGCAAGGCAAGGCTTTCAACCACTTGGTGGGGAGGGATTGAATCCAGGGGTATTCTATCTCAAAGCCCCCCCAACACACACACACACACACAAGGATACCTGGTTGTTTTTTTCATTTCTTTAGAAACAGGTTGCTAAGACCAGCCTCAAACCTGTGATCCTCCTATCTCAACCTCCTAAGTACTAGGAGTACAGGTGTGCATCACCACGCCCAGCTGACTTTGAGTAACTTTACAGCATCTCCATCCTTACATATTATCTGGACATGTTACACTAACATAACATTTTACTTAAGTACAGAAACTACCATTTCAAAGAGAAACAATAATAAAAGTTCAACTCCTTAATATCCTTGGGTAAGTTCTCCCCAAAATATTAAAGTAACTAATATCTAGTTTATCCAAAATTTACTCATCTTTCCCCTGATCTGACAGTGTCTCTACCTCTCTTGGTCTTCTAATTCACCTCACCATTAAACACCTCAGGTTTTAGTCAGGTGTGGTGGTGTATGCCTGTAATCCCAGTACTTGGGAGGCTGAGACAAGAGGATTGCAGATTCATGGATAGCTTCAGCAAGGTATGCCCTCTGCAACTTAGTGAGACTCTGTTTCAAAATAAAAAAATAAAAGCCGGGCGTGGTGGCGCACGCTTGTAATCCCAGCATTCGGGAGGCTGAGACCTGGAGGATCGCGGTTAGCGGACAGCCTCAGCTACTCAGTGAGGCCCTCTGCAACTCAGTGAGACCCAGTTTCAAAATAAAGAATAAAAACTAGGGTAGGGGGTGTAGCTTAGAGGTCAAATGCCCCTGGGTTCCATCCCCAGACCCGCAAAATAAAATAAAATAAAATAAAATAAAATAAAATAAAATAAAATATGGCAGGTGGTGTAGCTCAGAGGTAAAATGCCCCTGAGTTCCATCCTGTTACACACACACACACACACATACACACACACACACACACACACACACACACACACAGCCTCAGCTAGTAGTGAGACACTATCAACCTAGTGAGATCCTGCTTCAAAATAAAAAGAAAAAATAGGGCTAGGGGTATAGCTCAGAGGTAAAATGCCCGTGTTCAATCCAGAGTATCACAAGTATACATCATCTCGAGTTTCCCTATTTCCTACCAAATCACCACACTGATTCTAGTATTCACTCTGATCTCACACTATTGAATCTGAGCACAAAAATCTAACATTCCCAGGGACCAATCTGCAACCCAATTCCTAAAAGGTAACAATTTTTAAAAAGGCAATGGCAGGAGGCTGAGGCAGGAAGACTACCAAATTCAAGACCAGCCTGGACAACTCGGCCAGACCTCAAACAAACAAACAAACAAACAGTGGACCTGGTGTGGTTTCTCATGCCTGTAATCCCAGTACTTGGGAGGATGAAATAGGAGGATGGAGGTTGAAGGCCAACCTCTGCCATTTACCAAGACCCCGTTTCAAAATAAAAAGTACAAAGGGCTGGAGGTGTAAGCTCAGAGTTGTAGAACCCCCTGGATTCCATCCCCAATACTAAATAAATAAATATAAAGAGCCTATACAATGTTGCCTGTTCATACTCCAATCCATTCCCTCCCCATCCCACTATTTCCAGTTTTTCGAACTTTAGTTACTATGTTTAGAAAAGTGATTTAATTTTAGAAACCTGGAAAATTCTTCTGAGTAAATTGAGCAAAACCTTAATCTGCCCCAAGGGGAATTCTGAGCAAAACAATTATTTCTAACAGGAGAAGAATTTTCTGGGGGGTGGGGGGGGTATTCAATTTAACCACACGAATGCCACCAGAGCTGCACATCGAGCGACAGACAGAAAGCCATCTGGAACACACTGTACTGATTTCTCGAAAAGGAACTATCTTCCTTCAAATCCAAACTCCCTTCCTAATCTGGGGTAGTGAAACCTTCCGAGGTGATCTGAATTCTTCCCGGCTGACAATCCTGTCCGGCTCCTCGGGCCAGAACTGCGGCAGTGGGTAAAAAGAAAGATACGCTGAACAAACCCCTCCTCTCAAAATAGCCAAAAGAAAAAAAAAGGCCGGGGGGAGCCGGGAGTCTTCCTCCCCGTCCACGAGCCGCCGCCCGCGCTCGGCCGCCCCAAGGTCACCGGCCCCGCGGCGCGGGCCGCACTGCGCGCTCCACAAGCCTCGGCACGCCGCGCGGCCGGACGGCGGGGTCCGCGCCGGGCCCGCCCGAGCCCCGGCGCCTCGCGGGCCGGCTCCCTCCCGCCGCCCGGCGGCCCCCGCCGAAAGTTGGCCGCGCCGGCCGGCGGGCGGGCGGCCCCCGGCGGACTCCACCATTAATGAGTCCTCGGGACGGTCTACGGCAACTTGAACAAAGCGGATGCCTCGCATTCCTTCCCGGCCCGCGGGCCGGCGCAGCGCCGCGGCGCCCGGGACCGGCCGACGGCTGCCGCCCGCCCGCGCCGCCCGCCCGCGCCCGCCGGACCCCGCGCACCCCGGCCGCCCGCCCGCCCGCCGCCGCGGGACGCCGCCCCGCGCCCCTCACCTCGGCCGCCCGCCGCGCTCCGCCGCCCGCCCGCCCAGGGCTCCGGCGCTCGGCTCCGGGCGGCCGGCGCCTCCTCGGGCTCCCGGGGACTGACAATGAGGGGCGGGCTGCGCTGACGTCAGCGCCGGTGGGCGGGGTTGGGTGTGGGCGGGGCTTCGCTCGGTTCCGCCCCCAGGGTACTTTTTTCTTTTCTTTTTCTTTTTCTTTTTTCTTTTTTCTTTTTTTTTTTTTGTGGTACTGGGGGTGGAACCCAGAGGCTTTCTACCTCCAGGCTATACGCCCAGACCTATTTTTGGAAACAGGGTCTCACTAAGTTACTGAGAGCCTCACTAAGTAGCTGAGGCTGGCTTCGAACCTGTGTGATCCTCCTGTCTCTGCCTCCCAAGTGCGGGGATTACAAGCGTGCGCAGCCACGCCCGGCTCTTCTTTTCTTTTTCTTTTTCTTTTTCCCTTAGATCAAGACTTGAACTCCGCCCTCCAAGGTTTTATTGCTTCCCTAACTAGATGCCCAGGACCTATCCTAGGCCCCCCCGGGGAAGTCAGAAGGGAAGGCAAGAAGACCCCCCTGTTTTCAAGAGGGGCACTGCACTCTCAAGGGGGTTGTGAGGATTAAATGAGATAATCCGTGGAAAGTGCTTAGCCCAGGGCTGGTATGGAGTAATCACTCAACAAATACCACTTCTATTACTCAGCAGATGTGGAGAAGGAATTCAGCTTCCACTTGGAAGGCATGGGTTCTACTGGGGAATGGGATTGACCAAGTGAATATTGTGTGTATGCGCAAATATATAACTATGAATCCCACTATAATGTATAATCATAATGCGCCAATAAAAAAATAATCTTAGCCAGGTGCGGTGGTGAAGTTTGTAATCCCAGTGCTTGGAAGGCTGAAACATGAGGATCAAAAGTTCCAGACCAGCCTTGACAATTTTAGTGAGACCCTGTTTCAAAATAAAAAAGGGAGATTCCTGGGGATGTAGCTCAGTGAAAGAGTATCCCTGAGTTCAATCCTCGGTATCACAAAATTTTAAAAATGAAAATAAAAAATGAAAACCTTTTTTAAAAAGGCATGGGTTCCTGTCCCCCATCTTTGGTATTAATTCACCATGTGATCCTAGAAAAGTCCTTTCCAGAAGGGAATGGTGGCACACACCTGTAATCCCAGTACTTGGGAAGCTGCAACAGGAGGATTGCAGATTCAAGTCCAGCCTCAGCAACATAGTGAGACCCTGTTTGAATAAAACAAAAAGGGCAGGGGGGTGTAAGAGGTGAAAAACCTCTAGGTTCAAGCTCCAATACCACACACACACACACACACACACACACACACAGTCCCTTTCCCACTTGGGAGTTCTTTACAATGGGGAGGGGTAATGACCATGATCTCAAAAGTCCCTCCAATGATTCCATGACATATTTCCTGTGGACCTACTATGTGCAGAGTACCTAGAGCCCAGAGACGGGGAGAAGGCAGCTTTGAAGGGAGCCCTAGACCCACACCCAGCAGAACACAGACCAGAGACGATCTCCCTGCAGAGGCCCTCCCACGCACTGGCACGCAGAGGCATCCACAAGCCGGGACACAGATGCACCGAGGGCTGTTTCCTCTCTGACCGCAGCAGCGTGATTGGTCTCTTGACACATCTCTTGTGTAAGCTCTTTATTGCCTGTGGAATAAAGGCCAAGCCCCGGACTGGTACGATCACTTCCTACCTTTAGACACATACACGCGCGCTCAAGTTTATCCAAACTTCCCGTAGCACACCCACAGCTTTCCCACATCTGCGCCTCTGCTCCAGTGCTCCCCTTGCTGCCTCAGCGCAGCCCACAAGCCCTCCTCGTTTCCCCCGCCAGAAGCCGATCCTCCCTGCTCTGGGTGCCCGATGGCACGGAGCTGAACTCACAGCGGCATGGACACACTGGCGCTTGTGTGAGGTTGACCTGCCCTCTGCTTCTTAGCATTTCCTGAAGGTCAGAACCCACAGTTCTGATGCCAGCAAACCCTGGGGTCACATACCCATCTTCCGGCACATACTTGCTCTTTCTGGTCTCAGTCTCCTCATCTGTAAAGTGGTACTAACAGTATGGTGCAAGCCGGGCGTGGTGATGCACACTTGTAATCCTAGTTTTTGGGAGACTGAGACAGGAGGATCGCAGGTGTGAGGACCGTTGCAGAAACATAGTGAGACTCTCAACCACCTGGCAAGACCCTCTTTCAATAAAACAAAAAATAAAAAGGGCTAGGGATATAGCTCGGAGGTAAAATGCCCCTGGGCTCGATCCCCAGTACCAAAATAATGCTAATAATAGGGTCCTTGTAGTGTTTGCTTTGGTATGACAATGATATATGGAAAGTATCGGGCACAGTGTCCCACAATGACGATATCGTTCACACTTTCAATATCAGCTATCATTATCATCAATATTATTATTTTCTGCTCCTGACACTGTCTAGCACCCCACCATTTCATAGTGGAAACCTTTTTTTAGTACTAGAGATTGAACCCTGGATTATCCTACCTCTGATCTACACCCTCAGTCCTTTTTATTTTTTATTTTGAAACAGGGTCTAAGTTGCTGAAGAGGGTCTTGCCAAGTTGCTGAGGCTGGCTTCAACCCCACAATCTTCCTGTCTCAGCCTCCCAAGTACTGGGATTACAGTCACAACGGAAGACTTGAAGGACTGAAGCTAAGAAGAGGCTTGCTGAAAGTAGCCCTGAAAAGCATTGCCATCAGAAAGAGAACCCCCACTTCTGTCTTCAGACTCCAGGCGGATCCTGCAGTGACATCTGGGCCCCCGGGGCGTCTGTGTCAGTGGGCACCCCTCCAAGTTGAGGACAGCCGCGAGTTCTCTCTGCAAGTCCTTTGAGCAGAGCCGACCCCTTTCTGCCCCGTGCCTCTCTCCTCTTTCGTTCCTTACAGAAGATGGATCTGTGTTAAACTGCCCTTGGCATCGCCATGGTTCTCCAGGAGAGCCGCAGCCAGGCACTGGGCGTTTCCAGAGCCCTGGCCTGTGGGAAGAGGGGAAGGGCTTTGGGGTTCTGATTAATTTCCTGCACTGCGGACAGGCAAATAGCTGCCCTGAAATGCCTGGGCTAGTCCTCAAGGGCCCCTAACAAATTGTGTCTTATTTTTAGAATAGGAGATTCAAAACTGCTATTCTCCATGTAAAGTAAGCACGGCCACAGGATTGCTGCAGACATAAAAAGGCCCTATCCTGAATTTCTTCTATTCGTCAACATGGACTCCAAATACCGCCCACCCTTGGAAGAGAGAACCCAGCACAACCAGAGGTCTGAAGACAGAACTTCCTCCCTGATAGGCATGACCCTATCAACTATTCATTCACTCATTCACAGCAAAAGTGTTGACACCAGCCATGCTTGGTGGCGCACGCTTGTAATCCCAGTACTTGGGAGGCTGAGACAGGAGGATCACAGTTTGCGGTCAGGCTCAGCTACTTAGTGAGGCCCTTTGCAACTCAGTGAGACCCTGTTTCAAGATAAAGAATAAAAAAAATAGGGCTGGGGGGAAAATGCCCCTGGGTTCTATCCCCAGTACCACATACACACACACACACACACACACACACACACACACACACACACACAAAGATTGAGGGTGTAGCAGGTGTAGCTCAGAGGTAGAATGTCTCTGGGTTTAAGCCTCAGTACTGAAAAAAAGAAAAAGAAAAAATATGAAAACTATAAAAATTCAAGAGAGGTGTGCATGTATGTCCCTGTCAACATGATTTACATTATGATGTGATACTATAATGCCCCAATAAAAGCATGTTAAAAAAAAAAACTAAATAGAGAGCCGGGCATGGTGGCGCATGCTTGTAATCCCAGCATTTGGGAGGCTGAGATTGGAGGATCCTCTTTCGTGGACAGCCTCAGCTACTTAGTGAGGCCCTCCACAACTCAATGAGACCCAGTTTCAAAATAAAGAATGAAAAATAGGGCAGGGGGTGTAGCTCGGAGGTAGAATGCCCCGGGTTCTATCCCCAGTACCACAACAACAACAAAAATAGAGGACATTCACCTTTTTCTTCTTTGTGTGTATAGTAGGGACATTTATTTATTTATCTAGCTATCTTTGGTATGGGGGATTGAACCCAAGGGCATTTTACCTCTGAGTTACACCCCCAGCCCTATTTTATTTTTTTATTTGGAAACATCTCACTAAGTTGCTGAAGCTGACTTCAAGCCTGCAATCCTCCTGTCTCCGCCTCCCAAGCACTGGGGTTACAGGTATATGCCACCACCCCTGGCTTAGTAGAAACTTTTGAAAAGGGCTCTATCTACTAAACTCCAAGAAGGAGAAAGGGGGATGAAAACCCAGCTACGAAGGCGTGGCATTTGCGCCTGGAATGCGTAGTGCCATACCAGGGCCCATGGGTCCCGTTCCTGTCTTTGTGGGATTCCAGGTACCGGTTCTGAAAACGGAACTTTCTCTCAGGACCTTATCAAGCACGGAGTCACTCGTTCAGAGCAGAAGCTTCTCCACAGGCAATCCAAGGTTCAGATGCCAGGGCCTGGGAGTGCGTGGCTCCCTGGCAGAGCACGTGCTTAGCATGTGCAAATCCTAGGTTCGATCCCCAGCCTCCCACCCCCTAAAAAAAGATCCAGATCCCAGTTACCCATCAGGTACATACCGTACCAGTTGACAGTCTTCTTTACTCAGCCTACCTATTCAAATACTAATCTAGTCTGGAAACACCCTCACAGACACGCCCGGCAGGGATCTGGGCATCTGTTAGCACAATTGAATTGACACATAAAATTAGCCGTCATGCTGCGGTAGGTCCCTCCCATCGCGAGCATAACAGTTGATCAGCAGTTTGTGTCTACTGTGCTTCAATTTGCACTTTCGTTTTTCCCCGTTGCTATATCTTTCTGTAATTTACAGTTTTTACAAGCAGTACATATTACTTTGTCATCAGGGGAGGGGGGGGAAAGCAATAAAAGCATATATAAAAATAATGCTAACCATGCTAGAGTTAGGTCACTTTTGTTGGTTTGCAAACAATAAATTATAACACAGTATGGTTGAGGCCAGCAGCAAAGTCTCATGGGAACCGTAGAAAGTGAAAGAGAGAGGGAGTAAAATCACTCTCTTTTTACCTACCGCCCCCCAAATGGTGTGGTTTTAAGTCCCCTCGACACCGAGGCGCCCACCATGACAGGCACTTCACTCCTTCCTGCCACAGACGTTTGTGGATTCTCTACTGCCACCAAGAGCTGCCTCATATAGGTTACAGGAGTCATCCCTCTCCTCTCCTGCAGCCTCGGGAAACAAGGCTCAGAGAGGTAAAGTCATTTGCCCAAAGTCACGGATCTAGCACCATCTAAACCAAAACCTGAGGCACCATGAAAGCCCAAGTCCTGAAGGCAGTGGCCGGTACTCCAAAGCTAATGAGCTGTGTTCCGGTCGGGAGGTCACTGCTGGCCCTATGGTCTTCCTAGTGCAGGTCTTGGAGGGGCAGTTTTCCCATCTCTGTCAGTAAGGGTATATGCAGGTATTTTATGCAATTTCAAGCACATTGTAGGTTGGAACCCATAATACAAAAGAAACCACGATGTGAGCTCTTTGGGGACTGGGTCTCATGCTGGAGTCTTGCTTTTCTAGTTTGAGTTCATCTCCATTCATTTTAAACCCCTTTGGTGCACTTAGGACCATCTTACTTGCCAAACCCATTTCGTTTCCTTCACTGTCCCGGGGGCCCCTTAAAAAAAGGCGTGAAGCGCATTCATCTCTGAGGCCCTCTGCACCTCTGCACCTGGTACTGCATCTGGAGCTCACCCCTCCATCCCTTCACTCCCTTCTCTCGTAACAAATGGCTGAGTGCCCCAGCATGCGCAGGGCACTGCGAAGCCTCTGGCACAGCCCCTGCCTTCCTGGACCTGGGGGGCCCGGTGAGGCAGCGAGAACCCAGCGACCTCATAACACTTGCAGAGACCAGGCCGCTGCCCTGAGGGATGAGGGCGGCAGAGTGGGGACCTGACTGGATCTAGAAGGGGAAGGCTGTCTAGAGGAGCCAGCCTGGAGGCTCAGAGAGGGTAAGGAAGATGCTCAAGGTCACAAGGCTGGTAAATGGAAACGAGGCGATTTCAGCCCAGGAATGCCGGACTCTCAGGTCCATACTCTGCTCTGAAAGCTGCCTCTGCCTCCTCCCATCTTTCTTATCGGTGAGAACGAAGCAGAATCTGTCCCTCATCGCGGGCCCCAGATACAGAATCCTGATCTGAGGTTCCCCAAGACCCTGAACCCCCTCTCCCCGAACCTCGGGGGGACCTGGATCCCAACCACAGAATCCCGGCGGTGACCTTGGGCCAACTCACCTACAGGCCCCCTCAGCGGAGGGGGGCGCCCTCCCCAGCCCCGCGGGCTCGGCTCGGGCTCCGCCGCAGTGACAGCTCCCACCCAGGGCGTGCCGGCCCGCTTCCTGCAGCCGCCGCGGGTTCCTGGCTTTCTCCGCGCTTCCTGAGCCGGGGCCGGGGGATGGGCCGGGAGCCGCGCCAGGAAACCGCGTCCCGGTGAGCCCGCCGGGCCTCGGCCCTGGGGTGCTGCGCGGCCGGGAAGCCCAGGGCAGGCCGGGCTCCGCAGGACCCAACCCCGCGAGCCAGGGCCCGGGCCCCATCCTCGGCCAAGAAAACCGAGGCTCTGCACAACCAGGCGACGCTCCGAGAAAGTCATCACCTACAAACCGCGGCTGACAAAGTAACGACGTGCTTACTGCAAGTCCGGCTGCGAGCCACGACTGTAGGTGCACTTTGTCAGAGAGGGAGGGGGAGGAACAGTGTGTGTGTGTGTGTGTGTGTGTGTGTGTGTGTGTGTGTGTGTGTTACTGGGAATTGAACCCAGGGACATTCTACCTCTGAGCTACACTCCACCCCCCCCCAGCCTTTTTTTTTTTCAGTACTGGGGATGGAATCCAGAGGCATTATTCTACCTCCAGCTACAACCCCTAGCCCTATTTTTTTTTTATTATTATTTATTTTGAAACAGGGTCTCACTGAGTTGCAAAGGGCCTTACTAAATAGCTGAGGCTGTCCCTGTCCCAGAACCCCGATCCTCCTGTCTCAGCCTCCCAAATGATGAGATTATGAATATATACCACCATGCCTGGCCCCAGCCCTATTTTATTTTTTATTTTGAAACAGGGTCTCACTAAGTTGTGGAGGGCTTCACTAAGTAGGTAAGGCTGGCCGCGAACCCGAGATCCTCCTGTCTCAGCCTCCCAAGCACTGGGATTACAAGTGGGAACCACCTTGCCCAGCTCTGTCCCTATTTTATTTTATTTTATTTTATTTTATTTTATTTTATTTTATTTTATTTGCGGTACTGGGGATGGAACCCAGGGACATTGTACCTCCAAGTTACACCCCCAGTTCTATTTTTTTAGTCTTTTTATTTTTTGAAGCAGGGTCTCACTGAGTTGCAAAGAGACAGGATTCTCCAGTCTCTGCCTCCTGAATGCTGGGATTACAAGTGGGTGCCACCACGCCCGGCTCTGTCCCTATCTTATAAGGAGGAAAATGAGAACCAGAGTGGCCAAGAGGCTTCTGGAACATCTCACAGCTACAAAGTAACTAAACTAGGAGTTTTACTCCTGTTTCCAGAGGTCAGGCCATCCTGCTATCTTGTCATAGATGAGTAAGTAGCCTAAGGACCAAGACCTGTCTCATTTGCTTCTCGCTGCCCAAACACCCACCTAGAACCTGCCACAAAGCAGGTACTCAGGGACGCCTATGGACCTCGCACCAGTGCTCGCCCTTGGAACAACTGTGGCAGCCACTCTCTCGATTTCTTCCAGAACCTTCAGCCAAATGTAAACCCAAATTCTGGTTGAATATTCCCTATCAGGATGAACTCCCTCTCTCATAACATCCCATTCCCCTGAGGACAAATATGCTTAGTTTAAGATGTAAAACATAAACCAGGTGTGGTGGTGCACGCTTGTAATCCCCGCGCTTGGGAGGCTGAGACAGGAAGATCGCACATGTTCGAAGCCAGCCTCAGCTACTGAGTGAGGCTCGCAGAAACTTAGTGAGACCCTGTTTCCAAATAAAGTATAAAATAGGCCTGGGAGTATAGCCCGGAGGTAGAAAAGCCCCAGGTTTCCACTTCCAGTACCAAAAAAAAAAAAAAAATGTAAAACATAAGCTGGGCATGTAGTGCACACCTGTGATCCCAGTACTTGGGAGGCTGAGACAGGAGGATCGCAAGTTTGAAGCCAGCTTCAGCAACTTAGTAAGACCCTGTTTCCAAATAAATAAAAAGGGTTAGGGATGTAGCTCAGAGACAAAATATGTCCCTGGGTTCGATCCCTAGTAACATATATAAATAAATGAAGCTGGGGGTATAGCTCAGAGGTAGACTGCTCCTGGGTTCAATCCCCAGTACCACAAAATAAACAAACAAATAAATAAAATGCACAACATGGCCGAGCATGGTGTCACACTCTTTTTTTTTTTTTTTTTTTTTTTTTGTGGTACTGGGGGTGGAACCCAGAGGTTTTCTACCTTCGGGCTATACTCCCAGCCCTAAAAAAAAAAAAAAATATATATATATATATATATATATTTTTTTTTTTTTTTTTTCTTTTTGGTGATACTGGGGTTCCTGGAAGCCCTTCTACCTCCGGGCTACACTCCCAGACCTATTTTTTACATATTTTTATTTGGAAACAGGGTCTCTTAAGCCAGCACGGCTGGCTTCGAACCTGCATGATCCTCCTGTCTCTGCCTGCCAAGCGTGGGGATTACAAGCATGTACCACCACGCCCGGCTATATATATATTTTATATTTGAAACAGGGTCTCACTAAGTTGCTGAGAGCCTCACTAACTAGCTGAGGCTGGCTTTGAATCTGCGCGATCTTCCTGTCTCAGCCTCCCAAGCGCTGGGATTACAAGCGTGCGCCACCATGCCCGGCTGGTGTCACACTCTTATAATCCCTCTTATAAGAAAGCTGAGACAGGAGGATTGCAGGTTTGAGGACAGCCTCAGCAATGTAGCAAAGACTCTGTTTCCAAATAAAAAAATAAAATAGGTCTAGAGGTCTAGAGGTATAGTTCAGATGTAGAATGCCCCGGGTCCAATCCCCAGTACCATCCCCCAAAAACGTAAGCACATAAATGTTCCTTTTTTTCTCCCCTTTATAAACAAGGCACGACTATTTCCCCTCTGGTAACCACTACACATCTCATGGTATTATTCTTAGACGTTTTATAAGGGTAGATGATTCAGTCATTTAAAGTTCCTTGCGAACTGGAACAATGTCAGCTATTCACCAAAAAACATTCTTCCATGTATAGAGTTGTTGCAGAGAAAAACGGCCCAGACTACATTTTTCCAGTACTTCTTGCAATTAGGTATGTGACTAGTTTTCACCAGTGAGATAGAGGCAGGGATGATGTGTGCCGCGGCCAGGCCAAAGTGGTCACCAAGTATGTAGGTTTCTCTTCTCTCCCATCCGCCTCGGATGGCAGCATCAGGGTGACCTCGCAAGGACGGCGCAGAGCCTTAGACGACTGGGATCTCACTCGGTCTCTTGACTGCACGCTGCACACGGTGGGCTCACTCCAGGAGTTCTGTATTCCGACAGTTAGCATCACTAACAACCGCAGGATTCACGGGCTCACTGCTGGAACCACCGTGCGGCAGAGCACAGCGCTGCTCCCACGGAAGACGCTCCGAGACGCCCATCCAGCACCGCCGTGTCCAGCTGGCTCAGCGGGTCAGAAGCCTCTGCTCATCTTATTAATATAGTATGTCCTGCCCGTTCCAAAAAGGGTTTTGAGGTGGTTTCCACTGCAGTCTCAGAACCATTTTATCAATAATTAAAGAGCAAGAATCAAGGAGCGATGAAAGCCTGGGCAAAAAGACCACTGGGGGAGGAAGGGAGGTGAAGCGTTGGCTAATCACAATAGAATCGCTAGGCTGAGTGTTCTGAGAATAGCAGCTGTGACCGAGCAAGGACCAGGCCTCTGCGTTTCCAGGTAGTCAGAGGAAAGAAGGACATGGGATGCATTTCAAATTGTATAGGAAGTAGTAAACGGGATTAAGGACATAGATCCTGGAGCCAGGCTACATTGTTTTAAAACCCAACTGTACAGCAGGTCATGGTGGCACATACGTGGAGTGCCAGGACTGGGGAGGCTGAGAAGGAAGATCCCAGGTTCAAAGCCAGCCTTAGCCACCTTGTGAGGTTCTCTGCAACTTAGTAAGACCCTGCTTCAAAATTAAAAAATAAAATTAAATAAGGCTGGGGATATAACTCAGAGGCAGAATGCCCCTGAGTTCAATCCCCAGTATCACAGGAAAAAAAAAAAAAAAAAAAAAACAACTACAACAAAATACAGCTGTACAACTTAACTAGTCATGTGACCTTAAGAAGCAGGGTTAAGGCCAGCCTCAGCAATTCAATGAGGCCCTTTTATTTTTATTTTTTTGTGGTGCTAGGGATGGAACCCAGGGGCATTCTACCTCTGAGCTACACTCCCAGCCCTATTTTTTATTCTTTATTTTGAAATAGGGTCTCATTGAGTTGCCAAGGGCCTCACGAAATAGCTGAGGCTCTCTGCAAACTGCGATCCTTCCTGTCTCAGCCTCCTAAATGTTGGGATTACAAGTGTGCACCACCACACCTGGCTAGAGACTCTGTTTCAAAAAAATAAATAAGTAAGCTGGGCGTGGTGGCTCACACTTGTAATCCTAGTATTTGGGAGATTGAGACAGGAGGATCACAGGTTCATGGCCAGCCTCAGCTACTTAGTGAAGCCCTTTACAACTTAGTGAGACTTTGTTTCAAAATAAAGAACAAAAAAAAAAAAAAAAAAATGGGACTGAAGGTGTAGCTTGGAGGTAGAATGCCCCTGGGTTCAATTCCCAGTACTACAAAAAATTAAAATTAAAAAAAATTAAAATTAAGCAGGGCGTGTTGGCTCACGCTTGCAATCCCTGTGCTTGGGAGGCGGAGACAGGAGGATTGCGCAGGTTCGAAGTCAGCCACGCTGGCTTAAGAGACCCTGTTTCCAAATAAAAAGTATAAAATAGTTCTGGGAGTGTAGCCCGAAGGTAGAAGGGCTTCCAGGAACCCTAGTACCACTAAAAAGTAAGTAAATACATAAGTACGTAAATACATACATAAATACATAAATATTAAAACAAAAAAATAACCAGGTGTGGTGGCAGACACTTGTAATCCCAGCATTTAGGAGGCTGAGACAGGAAGATTGTGGTTCGAAGACAGCCTCAGCTACTTAGTGAGGCCCTTTGCAACTCAGTGAGACCCTGTTTCAAAAATAAATAATAAAAAATAAAATTAAAAAAATAGAGCTGGAGTATATCTTGGAGGTAAAATGTCCCTGGATTCAATTCCCAGTATTACAAAAGTAAATAAATAAATATAAAAAAATAAGCTGTGCATGGTGGTACATGCTTCTAATCCCAATACTTGGAAGACTAAGATAGGAGGATAGTGTTAATTAAAGCCAGCCACAGCCACTTAGTGAGACCCCGTTTCCAAACTAAAAAAATCGGGCTGGGGGTGTAGCTCAGAGGCATAGAACGCCCCTTAGTTTATTATCCAGCATTATAAAAAGAAATAATTAAACAAACAAATAGTAGGCCTATGCATGTAGTTCTGAGGTAGAATGCCCCAGTGTTCATTCTCCAAAAAAACTCTCCCTCCCGTCCTCCCCCTTCCCCCTCCCCTCCCCCACCTCTCGGGCTGGGGGTGTAGCTCGGTGACAGACCAGTGTCTATCACTGATAGAGTGTACATGCATGAGTCCCTGGGTTCAATCCCCAGGACAAGAGAGAGAGAGAGAGAGAGAGAGAGAGAGAGAGAGAGAGAGAGAGAGAAGAAACTCTCTACTGCTATGATCTAAAAGAATGCGGCCAGTGATTTGGGAGAGGCAATTTTTCCCCTGCATTCAATTCTGGAGGAATATATTCTGCAAGGAGCCCTAACCAAAGCAATGGAAAGTTCCTCAGAGCGCCACCACAACAGCTGGGCCACGTGTTACGTGTTTCTTGGGCTTTGGGCCCAGACAGGCCTTGGTGTTCTGCTCACTGGGTGACTTGGGGGGCAGGGCGCAGGGGTAACCTGGGGCCCTGGGTGCCTGGGCTCACCTGTGCACAGGCTAGGTAAGTGTAGTGAGTGTCGAGAGCCTAAGGGGCTGGTGTCAGACAGACCCAGGTACACCTGTTAACCTCTGCCAGCCTCACTTTCTGCATCTTTGCCGTGGGGTAACAAACAGGACCTACCTATGAACACTGTTGCAAAGATTACCTGAAATAATGCATACAAAACACTTATCACAATAAATGGCATTAGAGGGAGACTTCAGCATGCAAAAAAAAAAAAAAAAAAAAAACCAGAATAAGGAAGAAATAAACAAAACAGAATCTAGCTGGGCGCAGTGGTGCACACTTGTCATCACAGTACTTGAGAGACTGAGACAAGAAGATCACAGGTTCAAGGCCAGCCTCAGCAACTTAGACCCTATTTCAAAATAAAAAAAAAAATAAGATACGGTTGGAGGTATAGCTGGAAGGTAAAAAGCCCTGGGTTCAATCCCCAGTATCGAAAAACAAAACAAATACCAGGGAATCTCACCTGGACACCCAGGTGTAAGAATCGTTTCCAGTGTTTAAAAAGGGTTTGAAAAGGATGTGGTCCATTCTTCCCAGAATGTGGCCCTGGGTTCATTATTTCTGTACTTCTGCCTGGAATTCCCTTGGCCTAATTCAGTGTGGTGCCACCTGGTTTTGCAGCCATCCTGGCCTGAAGAGGCACAGAGCAGAGTGTCCACCCGCCGCGGCCACGATGGTCTCTGGAGACCCTGAAGTTCCCCGTTGCTATGCGTTTTCCAGACACCCAGTGCCGGGCTGAGTTTTACACACACTACCTTGCCCTGCCCTCACAACAGCCTCGGGTGATCCCTATTCATACTCTCATTTTACATACAAGGAAACTGAGGCTCAGATTGGCAAAGTGAGCTGGCTGTGGCCACACAGCCAAGAAGTGGCAGAGCCGAGAGACATCTGGTGTCATGATGCATCTCCAACCACTGGACCATTACTGCCTCTGCCTAACAACCTGGCCCAGGACCTGCTTGCGCTCCTGAGCCTGTCTCTTTCTTCCTAGGCTGTCTGATTACATCAAGGAGCCTCTAGGACACACCTGCAGCTGGGACCGCCCGATCCTCCTCCCTGGCCCAGGGTGGCCTCTTACCCTGTGGGAACCCTCTCATGGTCAAGACAAGTAAGTTCCACTGAGGCGCCCCAGACAGGTGAGAAGCTCTGGGTGGAAAGAAAATTAGCCACTGTGTCATCCCCGGCTCCAGCCAGCAGCTCTGCTTCCCTCTGCCGCCGGGCTGGTCACTCTGCCTTCACACGCAGCCCCAGTAACGGCCCTCAGCCCTGACCTAACAGCACCATTGCCTCCCTGAGCCCTGAGCCGTCCTCAATCGCTCTGCTGCTCCCAGGATAAGGTTCAAAGCCGGTGGCTTGGTAGGTCCCCAGTCTACTTCTCAACCTTTCATGACCTCTCTTTGGTCCCTGGAACCCCAAAGCATTCAGTGTCCAGCCTCAGGGCCTTTGAACTTGCAGTTCCCTGTGGGCGTGGAATGAAAAACTGTGTGCAGGTGTCCAGGCATGAGCTGACCGTCGAGGCTGTCAGATTCCCCACACCTTCCGGGCGGCGGCAGACACTCTCCCCAGAGGGTGGAAACTCCTCACGGCAGGAGTTGCCCACCGCCCAGCTAGGAAGAGCAGCAGAAACCTCCAGCTCCGTGTAGAGCCCTGGGGAAGGGTGACCTGACAAGCAAGGTGTCACGGAGACCCCCGCGCAGCTCAGGGAGCCGGACCGCCCGGCAGACCTGAGGATGCCTGTGTTCTAGATTTCAGCCGCCAGCCCGGGCCATCTCCTTGGTTGAGGCGGCATTTTGCCTTTGAATCTGTCTGTAATGTACACAGTTGCCCCAGTGTCGGCCCAGAAGACGCAGACTTCCCACCCTATCATCTCCGCTTGCTAGGGAACAGGAATGAGTCGCCCACCCTTGATTTCGGCGCCTTTCCCAGTGCCTCTGCGCCACCTGGTGGACATCTCTGGAATGGACCAGGATACCTGACCACACGGTTAAGGAGGCCTAGGGCAGTCCACTTAACAAAATCCTCATCCCACTTCACATGCCGCTCGGAGGTCCCAGGGCCCCCCTGTGCCTGCCGTTTTGAGAAAGGAAGAAAGAGATTCTGTGCCACTGTGGAATTTCAGGTCTATTATGGCTCCTTTCTGGAATCAGGTTCCCCTTACATAAAAATGTCAGGAGTGGTTGTGGTGGCAAATACCAGCCTCCCCGTACTTGGGAGGCTGAGACAGGAGGTTGACAAGATTGAGGCCAGTGTTAGCAATTTAGCAAAGCCCTTAGCAACTTAGAAAGACATTTAAAAATATTTTTAAAGGCTGGGGGTGTAGCTAGGAGGTAGAATGCCCCCGCCCCGGGTTCAATCCCCAGTAGCAAAGTAAATAAATAATTAAAAATAAAAACAAGCCTGGCATGGTGGCGAATGCTTGTAATCCCAGCATTCAGGAGGCTGAGAACGGGGGATCGCGGCTCGCGGGCAGCCTCAGCTATTTAGCGAGGCCCTCTGCAACTCAGTGAGACCCTGTTTCAAAATAAAGAATAAAAAATAGAGCAGGTAATATAGCTTGAAGGCAGAATGTCCCTTGGGTTCCATCCCCAGTACCACAAAAAAAATAAATAAATAAAAACAAAAAGGGCGGGACGGAAATGGGCCTTACCAGCTCTGACATTCTAGGACCTACATCTAAAGTGACTTTACCTTCTCCTTCAGCTCAGCCTTGTATTTTTTTGTATCAGGGATTGAACCTAGGGGTGTTTTATCTCCAAGCTACACCCTCAGCTCTTTTAATTTTTTTGTTTTGAAACAGGGTCTAAGTTGCTGAGGGTCTTAGTAACTTGCTGAGGCTGGCCTCCAACCTGCAATCCTCCTGTCTCAGCCTCTCATGTACTGGGATTACAGGCATGCGTCTCCTAAATGATCTGGAAGGTCTCCTTTATCCTGACTGATATCCTCCGGGTCTGGAGTCCCTGCTCCTGCCCTTGGAGGCAAACGCAGGGGTCGTGGTAAAGCTCGTACACGCACTACCCCAAGGCCCCCAGATGCAAAGGACTGCTCGGCTCTGTCCTTGCGCCCGACTGTGCACAGGGCAGTCTCCTCTCCTTCCCCTCGGCTCCACCTTCCTCTAACAGGAAGAAGGCTGGAGGAGCAGCTCAGGAGCGGAGGGCAGAGGCCGCAGCCCAGGACAGACTGTCTGCCTTTCTAATCGGCCTCCTGCACTTTGGTCCTCAGATGAGCTGCAGGATCCGCGAGGGGGCCAATAACTGATGACAGCAAGGAGCTATCGCGCGGAGAGGGCCAGAGGCTGCCAGCTGGTGACCCGTGGCCCAGCCTGGCTCACAGGATTGTTTTCATGGTTACAGTGTGTTTGTTTGGTTTTTAAAATTCATTAGTTCCTCTTGCGTAAAACTGTGACCCAGTCTCATGCTGGGATCTCCCCAAACTCGTGTGTGTGTGTGTGTGTGTGTGTGTGTGTGTGTGTGTGTGTTATTGGGGATTGAACCCAGGGGGGCGTTCTACCTCCCAGCTACATCCCCAGCCCTTTTTATCTTTTGTTTTGAAACAGGGTCTTGTTAGGTTGCTGAAGAGTCTCACTACGTTGCTGAGGCTGTCCTCAAACCTGTGATCCACCTGTCTCAGCATCCCA